>NC_073227.2:81725227-82028257 GCF_029281585.2 Gorilla gorilla gorilla | reverse complement strand
TATAATATATATTTTTTGAAATTTTATATTTTATGTACAGTATATAATATATATTTGGTGTACTTTCATATTTTATGTACAGTATATAGTATATATTTGGTGACATTTGATATTTTATGTACAGTGTATAATATATATTTGGTGAAATTTTATATTTTATGTACAGTATATAATATATATTTGGTGTACTTTCATATTTTATGTACAGTATATAGTATATATTTGGTGACATTTGATATTTTATATACAATAAATAGGATATTATTCTTGAAATTTGATATTTTATGTACAGTATATACTATATGTTTGGTGAAATTTGATATTATAGGTACAGTATATAATATATATTTGTTGAAATTTGATATTTTATGTACAGAATATAATATATATTTGGTGAAATTTTATATTTTATGTACAGTATATAAGATATATTTGGTGTACTTTCATATTTTATGTACAGTATATAGTATATATTTGGTGACATTTGATATTTTATATACAGTATATAATATATATTTGTTAAAATTTGATATTTTATGTACAGTATATAATATATATTTTTTGAAATTTTATATTTTATGTACAGTATATAATATCTATTTGGTGTACTTTCATATTTTATGTACAGTATATAGTATATATTTGGTGACATTTGATATTTTATATACAATAAATAAGATATTATTCTTGAAATTTGATATTTTATGTACAGTATATACTATATGTTTGGTGAAATTTGATATTATAGGTACAGTATATAATATATATTTGTTGAAATTTGATATTTTATGTACAGTATATAATACATATTTGGTGAAATTTTATATTTTATGTACAGTATATAAGATATATTTGGTGTACTTTCATATTTTATGTACAGTATATAGTATATATTTGGTGACATTTGATATTTTATATACAGTATATAATATATATTTGTTAAAATTTGATATTTTATGTACAGTATATAATATATATTTTTTGAAATTTTATATTTTATATACTGTATATAATATATATTTGGTGTACTTTCATACTTTATGTACAGTATATAGTATATATTTGGTGACATTTGATATTTTATGTACAGTGTATAATATATATTTGGTGAAATTTTATATTTTATTTACAGTATATAATATATATTTGGTGTACTTTCATATTTTATGTACAGTATATAGTATATATTTGGTGACATTTGATATTTTATATACAATAAATAAGATATTATTCTTGAAATTTGATATTTTATGTACAGTATATACTATATGTTTGGTGAAATTTGATATTATAGGTACAGTATATAATATATATTTGTTGAAATTTGATATTTTATATACAGAATATAATATATATTTGGTGAAATTTTATATTTTATGTACAGTATATAAGATATATTTGGTGTACTTTCATATTTTATGTACAGTATATAGTATATATTTGGTGACATTTGATATTTTATATATAGTATATAATATATATTTGTTAAAATTTGATATTTTATGTACAGTATATAATATATATTTTTTGAAATTTTATATTTTATGTACAGTATATAATATATATTTGGTGTACTTTCATATTTTATGTACAGTATATAGTATATATTTGATGACATTTGATATTTTATATACAATCAATAAGATATTATTCTTGAAATTTGATATTTTATGTACAGTATATACTATATGTTTGGTGAAATTTGATATTATAGGTACAGTATATAATATATATTTGTTGAAATTTGATATTTTATGTACAGTATATAATATATATTTGGTGAAATTTTATATTTTATGTACAGTATATAAGATATATTTGGTGTACTTTCATATTTTATGTACAGTATATAGTATATATTTGGTGACATTTGATATTTTATATACAGTATATAATATATATTTGTTAAAATTTGATATTTTATGTACAGTATATAATATATATTTTTTGAAATTTTATATTTTATGTACAGTATATAATATATATTTTGTGTACTTTCATATTTTATGTACAGTATATAGTATATATTTGGTGACATTTGATATTTTATATACAATAAATAAGATATTATTCTTGAAATTTGATATTTTATGTATAGTAAATACTATATGTTTGGTGAAATTTGATATTATAGGTACAGTATATAATATATATTTGTTGAAATTTGATATTTTATGTACAGTATATAATATATATTTGGTGAAATTTTATATTTTATGTACAGTGTATAAGATATATTTGGTGTACTTTCATATTTTATGTACAGTATAAAGTATATATTTGGTGACATTTGATATTTTATATAGAGTATATAATATATATTTGTTAAAATTTTATATTTTATGTACAGTATATAGTATATATTTTTTGAAATTTTATATTTTATGTACAGTATATAATATATCTTTGGTGTACTTTCATACTTTATGTACAGTATATAGTATATATTTGGTGACATTTGATATTTTTTGTACAGTGTATAATATATATTTGGTGATATTTTATATTTTATGTACAGTATATAATATATATTTGGTGTACTTTCATATTTTATGTACAGTATATAGTATATATTTGGTGACATTTGATATTTTATATACAATAAATAAGATATTATTCTTGAAATTTGATATTTTATGTACAGTATATACTATATGTTTGGTGAAATTTGATATTATAGGTACAGTATATAATATATATTTGTTGAAATTTGATATTTTATGTACAGTATATAATATATATTTGGTGTACTTCCATATTTTATGTACAGTATATAAGATATATTTGGTGTACTTTCATATTTTATGTACAGTATATAGTATATATTTGGTGACATTTGATATTTTATATACAGTATATAATATATATTTGGTGTACTTTCATATTTTATGTACAGTATATAGTATATATTTGGTGACATTTGATATTTTATATACAATAAATAAGATATGTTTCTTGAAATTTGATATTTTATGTACAGTATATACTATATGTTTGGTGAAATTTGATATTATAGGTACAGTATATAATATATATTTGTTGAAATTTGATATTTTATGTACAGTATATAATATATATTTGGTGAAATTTTATATTTTATGTACAGTATATAAGATATATTTGGTGTACTTTCATATTTTATGTACAGTATATAGCATATATTTGGTGACATTTGATATTTTATGTAAAGTATATAATATATATTTGTTGAAATTTGATATTTTATGTATAGTATATGATATATATTTGGTGAAATTTTATATTTTATATACAGTATATAATATATAATTGGAGTACTTTCATATTTTATCTACAGTATATAGTATATATTTGGTGACATTTGATATTTTATGTACAGTATAATATATATTTTTTGAAATTTTATACTTTATGTACAGTATATAATATATATTTGGTGTAACTTCATATTTTGTGTACAGTATATAGTATATATTTGGTGACATTTGATATTTTATATACAATAAATGAGATATGTTTCTTGAAATTTGATATTTTATGTACAGTATATAGTATATATTTGGTGACATTTGATATTTTATGTACAGTGTATAATATATACTTGGTGAAATTTTATATTTTATGTACAGTATATAATATATATTTGGTGTACTTTCATATTTTATGTACAGTATATAGTATATATTTGGTGACATTTGATATTTTATATACAATAAATAAGATATTATTCTTGAAATTTGATATTTTTTGTACAGTATATACTATATGTTTGGTGAAATTTGATATTATAGGTACAGTATATAATATATATTTGTTGAAATTTGATATTTTATGTACAGTATATAATATATATTTGGTGTACTTTCATATTTTATGTACAGTATATAAGATATATTTGGTGTACTTTCATATTTTATGTACAGTATATAGTATATATTTGGTGACATTTGATATTTTATATACAGTATATATTATATATTTGGTGTACTTTCATATTTTATGTACAGTATATAGTATATATTTGGTGACATTTGATATTTTATATACAATAAATAAGATATTATTCTTGAAATTTGATATTTTATGTACAGTATATACTATATGTTTGGTGAAATTTGATATTATAGGTACAGTATATAATATATATTTGTTGAAATTTGATATTTTATGTACAGTATATAATATATATTTGGTGAAATTTTATATTTTATGTACAGTATATAAGATATATTTGGTGTACTTTCATATTTTATGTACAGTATATAGTGTATATTTGGTGACATTTGATATTTTATATACAGTATATAATATATATTTGTTAAAATTTGATATTTTATGTGCAGTATATAATATATATTTTTTGAAATTTTATATTTTATGTACAGTATATAAGATATATTTGGTGTGCTTTCATATTTTATGTACAGTATATAGTATATATTTGGTGACATTTGATATTTTATGTACAGTGTATAATATATATTTGGTGAAATTTTATATTTTATGTACAGTATATAATATATATTTGGTGTACTTTCATATTTTATGTACAGTATATAGTATATATTTGGTGACATTTGATATTTTATATACAATGAATAAGATATTATTCTTGAAATTTGATATTTTATGTACAGTATATACTATATGTTTGGTGAAATTTGATATTATAGGTACAGTATATAATATATATTTGTTGAAATTTGATATTTTATGTACAGTATATAATATATATTTGGTGAAATTTTATATTTTATGTACAGTATATAAGATATATTTGGTGTACGTTCATATTTTATGTACAGTATATAGTATATATTTGGTGACATTTGATATTTTATATACAGTATATAATATATATTTGTTAAAATTTGATATTTTATGTACAGTATATAATATATATTTTTTGAAATTTTATATTTTATGTACAGTATATAATATATATTTGGTGTACTTTCATATTTTATGTACAGTATATAGTATATATTTGATGACATTTGATATTTTATATACAATAAATAAGATATTATTCTTGAAATTTGATATTTTATGTACAGTATATACTATATGTTTGGTGAAATTTGATATTATAGGTACAGTATATAATATATATTTGTTGAAATTTGATATTTTATGTACTGTATATAATATATATTTGGTGAAATTTTATATTTTATGTACAGTATATAAGATATATTTGGTGTACTTTCATATTTTATGTACAGTATATAGTATATATTTGGTGACATTTGATATTTTATATACAGTATATAATATATATTTGTTAAAATTTGATATTTTATGTACAGTATATAATATATATTTTTTGAAATTTTATATTTTATGTCCAGTATATAATATATATTTCGTGTACTTTCATATTTTATGTACAGTATATAGTATATATTTTGTGACATTTGATATTTTATGTACAGTGTATAATATATACTTGGTGAAATTTTATATTTTATGTACAGTATATAATATATATTTGGTGTACTTTCATATTTTATGTACAGTATATAGTATATATTTGGTGACATTTGATATTTTATATACAATAAATAAGATATTATTCTTGAAATTTGATATTTTTTGTACAGTATATACTATATGTTTGGTGAAATTTGATATTATAGGTACAGTATATAATATATATTTGTTGAAATTTGATATTTTATGTACAGTATATAATATATATTTGGTGAAATTTTATATTTTATGTACAGTATATAAGATATATTTGGTGTACTTTCATATTTTATGTACAGTATAAAGTATATATTTGGTGACATTTGATATTTTATATACAGTATATAATATATATTTGTTAAAATTTTATATTTTATGTACAGTATATAATATATATTTTTTGAAATTTTATATTTTATGTACAGTATATAATATATATTTGGTGTACTTTCATACTTTATGTACAGTATATAGTATATATTTGGTGACATTTGATATTTTATGTACAGTGTATAATATATATTTGGTGAAATTTTATATTTTATGTACAGTATATAATATATATTTGGTGTACTTTCATATTTTATGTACAGTATATAGTATATATTTGGTGACATTTGATATTTTATATACAATAAATAAGATATTATTCTTGAAATTTGATATTTTATGTACAGTATATACTATATGTTTGGTGAAATTTGATATGATAGGTACAGTATATAATATATATTTGTTGAAATTTGATATTTTATGTACAGTATATAATATATATTTGGTGTACTTTCATATTTTATGTACAGTATATAAGATATATTTGGTGTACTTTCATATTTTATGTACAGTATATAGTATATATTTGGTGACATTTGATATTTTATATACAGTATATAATATATATTTGTTAAAATTTGATATTTTATGTACAGTATATAATATATATTTTTTGAAATTTTATATTTTATGTACAGTATATAATATATATTTGGTGTACTTTCATATTTTATGTACAGTATATAGTATATATTTGGTGACATTTGATATTTTATGTACAGTGTATAATATATATTTGGTGAAATTTTATATTTTATGTACAGTATATAATATATATTTGGTGTACTTTCATATTTTATGTACAGTATATAGTATATATTTGGTGACATTTGATATTTTATATACAATAAATAGGATATTATTCTTGAAATTTGATATTTTATGTACAGTATATACTATATGTTTGGTGAAATTTGATATTATAGGTACAGTATATAATATATATTTGTTGAAATTTGATATTTTATGTACAGAATATAATATATATTTGGTGAAATTTTATATTTTATGTACAGTATATAAGATATATTTGGTGTACTTTCATATTTTATGTACAGTATATAGTATATATTTGGTGACATTTGATATTTTATATACAGTATATAATATATATTTGTTAAAATTTGATATTTTATGTACAGTATATAATATATATTTTTTGAAATTTTATATTTTATGTACAGTATATAATATCTATTTGGTGTACTTTCATATTTTATGTACAGTATATAGTATATATTTGGTGACATTTGATATTTTATATACAATAAATAAGATATTATTCTTGAAATTTGATATTTTATGTACAGTATATACTATATGTTTGGTGAAATTTGATATTATAGGTACAGTATATAATATATATTTGTTGAAATTTGATATTTTATGTACAGTATATAATACATATTTGGTGAAATTTTATATTTTATGTACAGTATATAAGATATATTTGGTGTACTTTCATATTTTATGTACAGTATATAGTATATATTTGGTGACATTTGATATTTTATATACAGTATATAATATATATTTGTTAAAATTTGATATTTTATGTACAGTATATAATATATATTTTTTGAAATTTTATATTTTATATACTGTATATAATATATATTTGGTGTACTTTCATACTTTATGTACAGTATATAGTATATATTTGGTGACATTTGATATTTTATGTACAGTGTATAATATATATTTGGTGAAATTTTATATTTTATTTACAGTATATAATATATATTTGGTGTACTTTCATATTTTATGTACAGTATATAGTATATATTTGGTGACATTTGATATTTTATATACAATAAATAAGATATTATTCTTGAAATTTGATATTTTATTTACAGTATATACTATATGTTTGGTGAAATTTGATATTATAGGTACAGTATATAATATATATTTGTTGAAATTTGATATTTTATGTACAGAATATAATATATATTTGGTGAAATTTTATATTTTATGTACAGTACATAAGATATATTTGGTGTACTTTCATATTTTATGTACAGTATATAGTATATATTTGGTGACATTTGATATTTTATATACAGTATATAATATATATTTGTTAAAATTTGATATTTTATGTACAGTATATAATATATATTTTTTGAAATTTTATATTTTATGTACAGTATATAATATATATTTGGTGTACTTTCATATTTTATGTACAGTATATAGTATATATTTGATGACATTTGATATTTTATATACAATAAATAAGATATTATTCTTGAAATTTGATATTTTATGTACAGTATATACTATATGTTTGGTGAAATTTGATATTATAGGTACAGTATATAATATATATTTGTTGAAATTTGATATTTTATGTACAGTATATAATATATATTTGGTGAAATTTTATATTTTATGTACAGTATATAATATATATTTGGTGTACTTTCATATTTTATGTACAGTATATAGTATATATTTGGTGACATTTGATATTTTATATACAGTATATAATATATATTTGTTAAAATTTGATATTTTATGTACAGTATATAATATATATTTTTTGAAATTTTATATTTTATGTACAGTATATAATATATATTTTGTGTACTTTCATATTTTATGTACAGTATATAGTATATATTTGGTGACATTTGATATTTTATATACAATAAATAAGATATTATTCTTGAAATTTGATATTTTATGTATAGTATATACTATATGTTTGGTGAAATTTGATATTATAGGTACAGTATATAATATATATTTGTTGAAATTTGATATTTTATGTACAGTATATAATATATATTTGGTGAAATTTTATATTTTATGTACAGTATATAAGATATATTTGGTGTACTTTCATATTTTATGTACAGTATAAAGTATATATTTGGTGACATTTGATATTTTATATAGAGTATATAATATATATTTGTTAAAATTTTATATTTTATGTACAGTATATAGTATATATTTTTTGAAATTTTATATTTTATGTACAGTATATAATATATCTTTGGTGTACTTTCATACTTTATGTACAGTATATAGTATATATTTGGTGACATTTGATATTTTATGTACAGTGTATAATATATATTTGGTGAAATTTTATATTTTATGTACAGTATATAATATATATTTGGTGTACTTTCATATTTTATGTACAGTATATAGTATATATTTGGTGACATTTGATATTTTATATACAATAAATAAGATATTATTCTTGAAATTTGATATTTTATGTACAGTATATACTATATGTTTGGTGAAATTTGATATTATAGGTACAGTATATAGTATATATTTGTTGAAATTTGATATTTTATGTACAGTATATAATATATATTTGGTGTACTTCCATATTTTATGTACAGTATATAAGATATATTTGGTGTACTTTCATATTTTATGTACAGTATATAGTATATATTTGGTGACATTTGATATTTTATATACAGTATATAATATATATTTGGTGTACTTTCATATTTTATGTACAGTATATAGTATATATTTGGTGACATTTGATATTTTATATACAATAAATAAGATATTATTCTTGAAATTTGATATTTTATGTACAGTATATACTATATGTTTGGTGAAATTTGATATTATAGGTACAGTATATAATATATATTTGTTGAAATTTGATATTTTATGTACAGTATATAATATATATTTGGTGAAATTTTATATTTTATGTACAGTATATAAGATATATTTGGTGTACTTTCATATTTTATGTACAGTATATAGCATATATTTGGTGACATTTGATATTTTATGTAAAGTATATAATATATATTTGTTGAAATTTGATATTTTATGTATAGTATATGATATATATTTGGTGAAATTTTATATTTTATATACAGTATATAATATATAATTGGAGTACTTTCATATTTTATCTACAGTATATAGTATATATTTGGTGACATTTGATATTTTATGTACAGTATATAATATATATTTTTTGAAATTTTATACTTTATGTACAGTATATAATATATATTTGGTGTAACTTCATATTTTGTGTACAGTATATAGTATATATTTGGTGACATTTGATATTTTATATACAATAAATGAGATATGTTTCTTGAAATTTGATATTTTATGTACAGTATATAGTATATATTTGGTGACATTTGATATTTTATGTACAGTGTATAATATATACTTGGTGAAATTTTATATTTTATGTACAGTATATAATATATATTTGGTGTACTTTCATATTTTATGTACAGTATATAGTATATATTTGGTGACATTTGATATTTTATATACAATAAATAAGATATTATTCTTGAAATTTGATATTTTTTGTACAGTATATACTATATGTTTGGTGAAATTTGATATTATAGGTACAGTATATAATATATATTTGTTGAAATTTGATATTTTATGTACAGTATATAATATATATTTGGTGAAATTTTATATTTTATGTACAGTATATAAGATATATTTGGTGTACTTTCATATTTTATGTACAGTATAAAGTATATATTTGGTGACATTTGATATTTTATATACAGTATATAATATATATTTGTTAAAATTTTATATTTTATGTACAGTATATAATATATATTTTTTGAAATTTTATATTTTATGTACAGTATATAATATATATTTGGTGTACTTTCATACTTTATGTACAGTATATAGTATATATTTGGTGATATTTGATATTTTATGTACAGTGTATAATATATATTTGGTGAAATTTTATATTTTATGTACAGTATATAATATATATTTGGTGTACTTTCATATTTTATGTACAGTATATAGTATATATTTGGTGACATTTGATATTTTATATACAATAAATAAGATATTATTCTTGAAATTTGATATTTTATGTACAGTATATACTATATGTTTGGTGAAATTTGATATTATAGGTACAGTATATAATATATATTTGTTGAAATTTGATATTTTATGTACAGTATATAATATATATTTGGTGTACTTTCATATTTTATGTACAGTATATAAGATATATTTGGTGTACTTTCATATTTTATGTACAGTATATAGTATATATTTGGTGACATTTGATATTTTATATACAGTATATAATATATATTTGGTGTACTTTCATATTTTATGTACAGTATATAGTATATATTTGGTGACATTTGATATTTTATATACAATAAATAAGATATTATTCTTGAAATTTGATATTTTATGTACAGTATATACTATATGTTTGGTGAAATTTGACATTATAGGTACAGTATATAATATATATTTGTTGAAATTTGATATTTTATGTACAGTATATAATATATATTTGGTGAAATTTTATATTTTATGTACAGTATATAAGATATATTTGGTGTACTTTCATATTTTATGTACAGTATATAGTATATATTTGGTGACATTTGATATTTTATATACAGTATATAATATATATTTGTTAAAATTTGATATTTTATGTGCAGTATATAATATATATTTTTTGAAATTTTATATTTTATGTACAGTATATAAGATATATTTGGTGTACTTTCATATTTTATGTACAGTATATAGTATATATTTGGTGACATTTGATATTTTATGTACAGTGTATAATATATATTTGGTGAAATTTTATATTTTATGTACAGTATATAATATATATTTGGTGTACTTTCATATTTTATGTACAGTATATAGTATATATTTGGTGACATTTGATATTTTATATACAATGAATAAGATATTATTCTTGAAATTTGATATTTTATGTACAGTATATACTATATGTTTGGTGAAATTTGATATTATAGGTACAGTATATAATATATATTTGTTGAAATTTGATATTTTATGTACAGTATATAATATATATTTGGTGAAATTTTATATTTTATGTACAGTATATAAGATATATTTGGTGTACGTTCATATTTTATGTACAGTATATAGTATATATTTGGTGACATTTGATATTTTATATACAGTATATAATATATATTTGTTAAAATTTGATATTTTATGTACAGTATATAATATATATTTTTTGAAATTTTATATTTTATGTACAGTATATAATATATATTTGGTGTACTTTCATATTTTATGTACAGTATATAGTATATATTTGATGACATTTGATATTTTATATACAATAAATAAGATATTATTCTTGAAATTTGATATTTTATGTACAGTATATACTATATGTTTGGTGAAATTTGATATTATAGGTACAGTATATAATATATATTTGTTGAAATTTGATATTTTATGTACTGTATATAATATATATTAGGTGAAATTTTATATTTTATGTACAGTACATAAGATATATTTGGTGTACTTTCATATTTTATATACAGTATATAGTATATATTTGGTGACATTTGATATTTTATATACAGTATATAATATATATTTGTTAAAATTTGATATTTTATGTACAGTATATAATATATATTTTTTGAAATTTTATATTTTATGTCCAGTATATAATATATATTTCGTGTACTTTCATATTTTATGTACAGTATATAGTATATATTTTGTGACATTTGATATTTTATGTACAGTGTATAATATATACTTGGTGAAATTTTATATTTTATGTACAGTATATAATATATATTTGGTGTACTTTCATATTTTATGTACAGTATATAGTATATATTTGGTGACATTTGATATTTTATATACAATAAATAAGATATTATTCTTGAAATTTGATATTTTTTGTACAGTATATACTATATGTTTGGTGAAATTTGATATTATAGGTACAGTATATAATATATATTTGTTGAAATTTGATATTTTATGTACAGTATATAATATATATTTGGTGAAATTTTATATTTTATGTACAGTATATAAGATATATTTGGTGTACTTTCATATTTTATGTACAGTATAAAGTATATATTTGGTGACATTTGATATTTTATATACAGTATATAATATATATTTGTTAAAATTTTATATTTTATGTACAGTATATAATATATATTTTTTGAAATTTTATATTTTATGTACAGTATATAATATATATTTGGTGTACTTTCATACTTTATGTACAGTATATAGTATATATTTGGTGACATTTGATATTTTATGTACAGTGTATAATATATATTTGGTGAAATTTTATATTTTATGTACAGTATATAATATATATTTGGTGTACTTTCATATTTTATGTACAGTATATAGTATATATTTGGTGACATTTGATATTTTATATACAATAAATAAGATATTATTCTTGAAATTTGATATTTTATGTATAGTATATACTATATGTTTGGTGAAATTTGATATTATAGGTACAGTATATAATATATATTTGTTGAAATTTGATATTTTATGTACAGTATATAATATATATTTGGTGAAATTTTATATTTTATGTACAGTATATAAGATATATTTGGTGTACTTTCATATTTTATGTACAGTATAAAGTATATATTTGGTGACATTTGATATTTTATATAGAGTATATAATATATATTTGTTAAAATTTTATATTTTATGTACAGTATATAGTATATATTTTTTGAAATTTTATATTTTATGTACAGTATATAATATATCTTTGGTGTACTTTCATACTTTATGTACAGTATATAGTATATATTTGGTGACATTTGATATTTTATGTACAGTGTATAATATATATTTGGTGAAATTTTATATTTTATGTACAGTATATAATATATATTTGGTGTACTTTCATATTTTATGTACAGTATATAGTATATATTTGGTGACATTTGATATTTTATATACAATAAATAAGATATTATTCTTGAAATTTGATATTTTATGTACAGTATATACTATATGTTTGGTGAAATTTGATATTATAGGTACAGTATATAATATATATTTGTTGAAATTTGATATTTTATGTACAGTATATAATATATATTTGGTGTACTTCCATATTTTATGTACAGTATATAAGATATATTTGGTGTACTTTCATATTTTATGTACAGTATATAGTATATATTTGGTGACATTTGATATTTTATATACAGTATATAATATATATTTGGTGTACTTTCATATTTTATGTACAGTATATAGTATATATTTGGTGACATTTGATATTTTATATACAATAAATAAGATATTATTCTTGAAATTTGATATTTTATGTACAGTATATACTATATGTTTGGTGAAATTTGATATTATAGGTACAGTATATAATATATATTTGTTGAAATTTGATATTTTATGTACAGTATATAATATATATTTGGTGAAATTTTATATTTTATGTACAGTATATAAGATATATTTGGTGTACTTTCATATTTTATGTACAGTATATAGCATATATTTGGTGACATTTGATATTTTATGTAAAGTATATAATATATATTTGTTGAAATTTGATATTTTATGTATAGTATATGATATATATTTGGTGAAATTTTATATTTTATATACAGTATATAATATATAATTGGAGTACTTTCATATTTTATCTACAGTATATAGTATATATTTGGTGACATTTGATATTTTATGTACAGTATATAATATATATTTTTTGAAATTTTATACTTTATGTACAGTATATAATATATATTTGGTGTAACTTCATATTTTGTGTACAGTATATAGTATATATTTGGTGACATTTGATATTTTATATACAATAAATGAGATATGTTTCTTGAAATTTGATATTTTATGTACAGTATATAGTATATATTTGGTGACATTTGATATTTTATGTACAGTGTATAATATATACTTGGTGAAATTTTATATTTTATGTACAGTATATAATATATATTTGGTGTACTTTCATATTTTATGTACAGTATATAGTATATATTTGGTGACATTTGATATTTTATATACAGTAGATAATATATATTTGTTAAAATTTGATATTTTATGTACAGTATATAATATATATTTTTTGAAATTTTATATTTTATGTCCAGTATATAATATATATTTTGTGTACTTTCATATTTTATGTACAGTATATAGTAGATATTTGGTGACATTTGATATTTTATGTACAGTGTATAATATATACTTGGTGAAATTTTATATTTTATGTACAGTATATAATATATATTTGGTGTACTTTCATATTTTATGTACAGTATATAGTATATATTTGGTGACATTTGATATTTTATATACAATAAATAAGATATTACTCTTGAAATTTGATATTTTATGTATAGTATATACTATATGTTTGGTGAAATTTGATATTATAGGTACAGTATATAATATATATTTGTTGAAATTTGATATTTTATGTACAGTATATAATATATATTTGGTGAAATTTTATATTTTATGTACAGTATATAAGATATATTTGGTGTACTTTCATATTTTATGTACAGTATATAGTATATATTTGGTGACATTTGATATTTTATATACAGTATATAATATATATTTGTTAAAATTTGATATTTTATGTACAGTATATAATATATATTTTTTGAAATTTTATATTTTATGTACAGTATATAATATATATTTGGTGTACTTTCATATTTTATGTACAGTATATAGTATATATTTGGTGACATTTGATATTTTATGTACAGTGTATAATATATATTTGGTGAAATTTTGTATTTTATGTACAGTATATACTATATGTTTGGTGAAATTTGATATTATAGGTACAGTATATAATATATATTTGTTGAAATTTGATATTTTATGTACAGTATATAATATATATTTGGTGAAATTTTATATTTTATGTACAGTATATAAGATATATTTGGTGCACTTTCATATTTTATGTACAGTATATTATATATTTGGTGACATTTGATATTTTATATACAGTATATAATATATATTTGTTAAAATTTGATATTTTATGTACAGTATATAATATATATTTGTTGAAATTTTATATTTTATGTCCAGTATATAATATATATTTGGTGAACTTTCATATTTTATGTACAGTATATAGTATATATTTGGTGACATTTGATATTTTATGTACAGTGTATAATATATACTTGGTGAAATTTTATATTTTATGTACAGTATATAATATATATTTGGTGGACTTTCATATTTTATGTACAGTATATAGTATATATTTGGTGACATTTGATATTTTATATACAATAAATAAGATATTATTCTTGAAATTTGATATTTTATGTACAGTATATACTATATGTTTGGTGAAATTTGATATTATAGGTACAGTATATAATATATATTTGTTGAAATTTGATATTTTATGTACAGTATATAATATATATTTGGTGAAATTTTATATTTTATGTACAGTATATAAGATATATTTGGTGTAATTTCATATTTTATGTACAGTATATAGTATATATTTGGTGACATTTGATATTTTATATACAGTATATAATATATATTTGTTAAAATTTGATATTTTATGTACAGTATATAATATATATTTTTTGAAATTTTACATTTTATGTACAGTATATAATATATATTTGGTGTACTTTCATATTTTATGTACAGTATATAGTATATATTTGGTGACATTTGATATTTTATGTACAGTGTATAATATATATTTGGTGAAATTTTATATTTTATGTACAGTATATAATATATATTTGGTGTACTTTAATATTTTATGTACAGTATATAGTATATATTTGGTGACATTTGATATTTTATATACAATAAATAGGATATTATTCTTGAAATTTGATATTTTATGTACAGTATATACTATATGTTTGGTGAAATTTGATATTATAGGTACAGTATATAATATATATTTGTTGAAATTTGATATTTTATGTACAGAATATAATATATATTTGGTGAAATTTTATATTTTATGTACAGTATATAAGATATATTTGGTGTACTTTCATATTTTATGTACAGTATATAGTATATATTTGGTGACATTTGATATTTTATATACAGTATATAATATATATTTGTTAAAATTTGATATTTTATGTACAGTATATAATATATATTTTTTGAAATTTTATATTTTATGTACAGTATATAATATCTATTTGGTGTACTTTCATATTTTATGTACAGTATATAGTATATATTTGGTGACATTTGATATTTTATATACAATAAATAAGATATTATTCTTGAAATTTGATATTTTATGTACAGTATATACTATATGTTTGGTGAAATTTGATATTATAGGTACAGTATATAATATATATTTGTTGAAATTTGATATTTTATGTACAGTATATAATACATATTTGGTGAAATTTTATATTTTATGTACAGTATATAAGATATATTTGGTGTACTTTCATATTTTATGTACAGTATATAGTATATATTTGGTGACATTTGATATTTTATATACAGTATATAATATATATTTGTTAAAATTTGATATTTTATGTACAGTATATAATATATATTTTTTGAAATTTTATATTTTATATACTGTATATAAGATATATTTGGTGTACTTTCATACTTTATGTACAGTATATAGTATATATTTGGTGACATTTGATATTTTATGTACAGTGTATAATATATATTTGGTGAAATTTTATATATTTTTACAGTATATAATATATATTTGGTGTACTTTCATATTTTATGTACAGTATATAGTATATATTTGGTGACATTTGATATTTTATATACAATAAATAAGATATTATTCTTGAAATTTGATATTTTATGTACAGTATATACTATATGTTTGGTGAAATTTGATATTATAGGTACAGTATATAATATATATTTGTTGAAATTTGATATTTTATGTACAGAATATAATATATATTTGGTGAAATTTTATATTTTATGTACAGTATATAAGATATATTTGGTGTACTTTCATATTTTATGTACAGTATATAGTATATATTTGGTGACATTTGATATTTTATATACAGTATATAATATATATTTGTTAAAATTTGATATTTTATGTACAGTATATAATATATATTTGGTGAAATTTTATATTTTATGTACAGTATATAATATATATTTGGTGTACTTTCATATTTTATGTACAGTATATAGTATATATTTGGTGACATTTGATATTTTATATACAGTATATAATATATATTTGTTAAAATTTGATATTTTATGTACAGTATATCATATATATTTTTTGAAATTTTATACTTTATGTACAGTATATAATATATATTTGGTGTAATTTCATATTTTATGTACAGTATATAGTATATATTTGGTGACATTTGATATTTTATGTACAGTGTATAATATATATTTGGTGAAATTTTATATTTTATGTACAGTATATAATATATATTTGGTGTACTTTCATATTTTATGTACAGTATATAGTATATATTTGGTGACATTTGATATTTTATATACAATAAATAAGATATTATTCTTGAAATTTGATATTTTATGTACAGTATATACTATATGTTTGGTGAAATTTGATATTATAGGTACAGTATATAATATATATTTGTTGAAATTTGATATTTTATGTACAGTATATAATATATATTTGGTGAAATTTTATATTTTATGTACAGTATATAAGATATATTTGGTGTACTTTCATATTTTATGTACAGTATATAGTATATATTTGGTGACATTTGATATTTTATATACAGTATATAATATATATTTGTTAAAATTTGATATTTTATGTACAGTATATAATATATATTTTTTGAAATTTTATATTTTATGTACAGTATGTAATATATATTTGGTGTACTTTCATATTTTATGTACAGTATATAGTATATATTTGGTGACATTTGATATTTTATGTACAGTGTATAATATATATTTGGTGAAATTTTATATTTTATGTACAGTATATAATATATATTTGGTGTACTTTCATATTTTATGTACAGTATATAGTATATATTTGGTGACATTTGATATTTTATATACAATAAATAAGATATTACTCTTGAAATTTGATATTTTATGTATAGTATATACTATATGTTTGGTGAAATTTGATATTATAGGTACAGTATATAATATATATTTGTTGAAATTTGATATTTTATGTACAGTATATAATATATATTTGGTGAAATTTTATATTTTATGTACAGTATATAAGATATATTTGGTGTACTTTCATATTTTATGTACAGTATATAGTATATATTTGGTGACATTTGATATTTTATATACAGTATATAATATATATTTGTTAAAATTTGATATTTTATGTACAGTATATAATATATATTTTTTGAAATTTTATATTATATGTACAGTATATAATATATATTTGGTGTACTTTCATATTTTATGTACAGTATATAGTATATATTTGGTGACATTTGATATTTTATGTACAGTGTATAATATATATTTGGTGAAATTTTGTATTTTATGTACAGTATATAATATATATTTGGTGTACTTTCATTTTTTATGTACAGTATATAGTATATATTTGGTGACATTTGATATTTTATATACAATAAATAAGATATTATTCTTGAAATTTGATATTTTATGTACAGTATATACTATATGTTTGGTGAAATTTGTTATTATAGGTACAGTATATAATATATATTTGGTGAAATTTGATATTTTATATACAGTATATAATATATATTTGGTGAAATTTGATATTTTATGTACAGTATATAATATATATTTGGTGTACTTTCATATTTTATGTACAGTATATAGTATATATTTGGTGACATTTGATATTTTATATACAGTATATAATATATATTTGTTAAAATTTGATATTTTATGTACAGTATATAATATATATTTCGTGTACTTTCACAGTTTATTTACAGTATATAGAATATATTTGGTGACATTTGATATCTTATGTACAGTATATAATATATATTTGTTGAAATTTGATATTTTATGTATAGTATATAATATATATTTGGTGAAATTTTATATTTTATATACCGTATATAATATATATTTGGTGTACTTTCATATTTTATGTACAGTATATAGTATATATTTGGTGACATTTGATATTTTATGTACAGTATAAAATATATATTTTTTGAAATTTTATATTTTATGTACAGTATATAATATATATTTGGTGTACTTTCATATTTTGTGTACAGTATATAGTATATATTTGGTGACTTTTGACATTTTATATACAGTATATAATATATATGTTGAAATTTGATATGTTATGTACATTATATAATATATATTTTTTGAAATTTTATATTTTATGTACAGTATATAATATATATTTGGTGTACTTTCATATTTTATGTACAGTATATAGTATATATTTGGTGACATTTGATATTTTATGTACAGTGTATAATATATATTTGGTGAAATTTTATATTTTATGTACAGTATATAATATATATTTGCTGTACTTTCATATTTTATGTACTATATATAGTGAATATTTGGTGACATGTGATATTTTATATACAATAAATAAGATATGTTTCTTGAAATTTGATATTTTATGTACAGTATATACTATATATTTGGTGAAATTTGACATTATAGGTACAGTATATAATATATGTTTGGTGAAATTTGATATTTTATATACAGTATATAATATATATTTGGTGAAATTTGATATTTTATGTACAGTATATAATATATATTTTTTGAAATTTTATATTTTATGTACAGTATATAATATATATTTGGTGGACTTTCATATTTTATGTACAGTATATAGTATATATTTGGTGACATTTGATATTTTATGTACAGTGTATAATATATATTTGGTGAAATTTTATATTTTATGTACAGTATATAATATATATTTGGTGTACTTTCATATTTTATGTACAGTATATAGTATATATTTGGTGACATTTGATATTTTATATACAATAAATAAGATATTATTCTTGTAATTTGATATTTTATGTACAGTATATAATATATATTTGGTGAAATTTGATATTATAGGTACAGTATATAAGATATATTTGGTGTACTTTCATATTTTATGTACTGTATATAGTATATATTTGGTGACATTTGATATTTTATATACAATAAATAAGATATGTTTCTTGAAATTTGATATTTTATGTACAGTATATACTATATATTTGGTGAAATTTTATATTTTATGTACAGTATATAAGATATATTTGGTGTACTTTCATATTTTATGTACAGTATATAGTATATATTTGGTGACATTTGATATTTTATATACAGTATATAATATATATTTGTTAAAATTTGATATTTTATGTACAGTATATAATATATATTTTTTGAAATTTTATATTTTATGTACAGTATATAATATATATTTGGTGTACTTTCATATTTTATGTACAGTATATAGTATATATTTGATGACTTTTGATATTTTATATACAATAAATAAGATATTATTCTTGAAATTTGATATTTTATGTACAGTATATACTATATGTTTGGTGAAATTTGATATTATAGGTACAGTATATAATATATATTTGTTGAAATTTGATATTTTATGTACTGTATATAATATATATTTGGTGAAATTTTATATTTTATGTACAGTATATAAGATATATTTGGTGTACTTTCATATTTTATGTACAGTATATAGTATATATTTGGTGACATTTGATATTTTATATACAGTAGATAATATATATTTGTTAAAATTTGATATTTTATGTACAGTATATAATATATATTTTTTGAAATTTTATATTTTATGTCCAGTATATAATATATATTTTGTGTACTTTCATATTTTATGTACAGTATATAGTAGATATTTGGTGACATTTGATATTTTATGTACAGTGTATAATATATACTTGGTGAAATTTTATATTTTATGTACAGTATATAATATATATTTGGTGTACTTTCATATTTTATGTACAGTATATAGTATATATTTGGTGACATTTGATATTTTATATACAATAAATAAGATATTACTCTTGAAATTTGATATTTTATGTATAGTATATACTATATGTTTGGTGAAATTTGATATTATAGGTACAGTATATAATATATATTTGTTGAAATTTGATATTTTATGTACAGTATATAATATATATTTGGTGAAATTTTATATTTTATGTACAGTATATAAGATATATTTGGTGTACTTTCATATTTTATGTACAGTATATAGTATATATTTGGTGACATTTGATATTTTATATACAGTATATAATATATATTTGTTAAAATTTGATATTTTATGTACAGTATATAATATATATTTTTTGAAATTTTATATTTTATGTACAGTATATAATATATATTTGGTGTACTTTCATATTTTATGTACAGTATATAGTATATATTTGGTGACATTTGATATTTTATGTACAGTGTATAATATATATTTGGTGAAATTTTGTATTTTATGTACAGTATATACTATATGTTTGGTGAAATTTGATATTATAGGTACAGTATATAATATATATTTGTTGAAATTTGATATTTTATGTACAGTATATAATATATATTTGGTGAAATTTTATATTTTATGTACAGTATATAAGATATATTTGGTGCACTTTCATATTTTATGTACAGTATATTATATATTTGGTGACATTTGATATTTTATATACAGTATATAATATATATTTGTTAAAATTTGATATTTTATGTACAGTATATAATATATATTTGTTGAAATTTTATATTTTATGTCCAGTATATAATATATATTTGGTGAACTTTCATATTTTATGTACAGTATATAGTATATATTTGGTGACATTTGATATTTTATGTACAGTGTATAATATATACTTGGTGAAATTTTATATTTTATGTACAGTATATAATATATATTTGGTGGACTTTCATATTTTATGTACAGTATATAGTATATATTTGGTGACATTTGATATTTTATATACAATAAATAAGATATTATTCTTGAAATTTGATATTTTATGTACAGTATATACTATATGTTTGGTGAAATTTGATATTATAGGTACAGTATATAATATATATTTGTTGAAATTTGATATTTTATGTACAGTATATAATATATATTTGGTGAAATTTTATATTTTATGTACAGTATATAAGATATATTTGGTGTAATTTCATATTTTATGTACAGTATATAGTATATATTTGGTGACATTTGATATTTTATATACAGTATATAATATATATTTGTTAAAATTTGATATTTTATGTACAGTATATAATATATATTTTTTGAAATTTTACATTTTATGTACAGTATATAATATATATTTGGTGTACTTTCATATTTTATGTACAGTATATAGTATATATTTGGTGACATTTGATATTTTATGTACAGTGTATAATATATATTTGGTGAAATTTTATATTTTATGTACAGTATATAATATATATTTGGTGTACTTTAATATTTTATGTACAGTATATAGTATATATTTGGTGACATTTGATATTTTATATACAATAAATAGGATATTATTCTTGAAATTTGATATTTTATGTACAGTATATACTATATGTTTGGTGAAATTTGATATTATAGGTACAGTATATAATATATATTTGTTGAAATTTGATATTTTATGTACAGAATATAATATATATTTGGTGAAATTTTATATTTTATGTACAGTATATAAGATATATTTGGTGTACTTTCATATTTTATGTACAGTATATAGTATATATTTGGTGACATTTGATATTTTATATACAGTATATAATATATATTTGTTAAAATTTGATATTTTATGTACAGTATATAATATATATTTTTTGAAATTTTATATTTTATGTACAGTATATAATATCTATTTGGTGTACTTTCATATTTTATGTACAGTATATAGTATATATTTGGTGACATTTGATATTTTATATACAATAAATAAGATATTATTCTTGAAATTTGATATTTTATGTACAGTATATACTATATGTTTGGTGAAATTTGATATTATAGGTACAGTATATAATATATATTTGTTGAAATTTGATATTTTATGTACAGTATATAATACATATTTGGTGAAATTTTATATTTTATGTACAGTATATAAGATATATTTGGTGTACTTTCATATTTTATGTACAGTATATAGTATATATTTGGTGACATTTGATATTTTATATACAGTATATAATATATATTTGTTAAAATTTGATATTTTATGTACAGTATATAATATATATTTTTTGAAATTTTATATTTTATATACTGTATATAAGATATATTTGGTGTACTTTCATACTTTATGTACAGTATATAGTATATATTTGGTGACATTTGATATTTTATGTACAGTGTATAATATATATTTGGTGAAATTTTATATATTTTTACAGTATATAATATATATTTGGTGTACTTTCATATTTTATGTACAGTATATAGTATATATTTGGTGACATTTGATATTTTATATACAATAAATAAGATATTATTCTTGAAATTTGATATTTTATGTACAGTATATACTATATGTTTGGTGAAATTTGATATTATAGGTACAGTATATAATATATATTTGTTGAAATTTGATATTTTATGTACAGAATATAATATATATTTGGTGAAATTTTATATTTTATGTACAGTATATAAGATATATTTGGTGTACTTTCATATTTTATGTACAGTATATAGTATATATTTGGTGACATTTGATATTTTATATACAGTATATAATATATATTTGTTAAAATTTGATATTTTATGTACAGTATATAATATATATTTTTTGAAATTTTATATTTTATGTACAGTATATAATATATATTTGGTGTACTTTCATATTTTATGTACAGTATATAGTATATATTTGATGACATTTGATATTTTATATACAATAAATAAGATATTATTCTTGAAATTTGATATTTTATGTACAGTATATACTATATGTTTGGTGAAATTTGATATTATAGGTACAGTATATAATATATATTTGTTGAAATTTGATATTTTATGTACTGTATATAATATATATTTGGTGAAATTTTATATTTTATGTACAGTATATAAGATATATTTGGTGTACTTTCATATTTTATGTACAGTATATAGTATATATTTGGTGACATTTGATATTTTATATACAGTATATAATATATATTTGTTAAAATTTGATATTTTATGTACAGTATATAATATATATTTTTTGAAATTTTATATTTTATATACTGTATATAAGATATATTTGGTGTACTTTCATACTTTATGTACAGTATATAGTATATATTTGGTGACATTTGATATTTTATGTACAGTGTATAATATATATTTGGTGAAATTTTATATATTTTTACAGTATATAATATATATTTGGTGTACTTTCATATTTTATGTACAGTATATAGTATATATTTGGTGACATTTGATATTTTATATACAATAAATAAGATATTATTCTTGAAATTTGATATTTTATGTACAGTATATACTATATGTTTGGTGAAATTTGATATTATAGGTACAGTATATAATATATATTTGTTGAAATTTGATATTTTATGTACAGAATATAATATATATTTGGTGAAATTTTATATTTTATGTACAGTATATAAGATATATTTGGTGTACTTTCATATTTTATGTACAGTATATAGTATATATTTGGTGACATTTGATATTTTATATACAGTATATAATATATATTTGTTAAAATTTGATATTTTATGTACAGTATATAATATATATTTTTTGAAATTTTATATTTTATGTACAGTATATAATATATATTTGGTGTACTTTCATATTTTATGTACAGTATATAGTATATATTTGATGACATTTGATATTTTATATACAATAAATAAGATATTATTCTTGAAATTTGATATTTTATGTACAGTATATACTATATGTTTGGTGAAATTTGATATTATAGGTACAGTATATAATATATATTTGTTGAAATTTGATATTTTATGTACTGTATATAATATATATTTGGTGAAATTTTATATTTTATGTACAGTATATAAGATATATTTGGTGTACTTTCATATTTTATGTACAGTATATAGTATATATTTGGTGACATTTGATATTTTATATACAGTATATAATATATATTTGTTAAAATTTGATATTTTATGTACAGTATATACTATATATTTGGTGAAATTTTATATTTTATGTACAGTATATAAGATATATTTGGTGTACTTTCATATTTTATGTACAGTATATAGTATATATTTTGTGACATTTGATATTTTATGTACAGTGTATAATATATACTTGGTGAAATTTTATATTTTATGTACAGTATATAATATATATTTGGTGTACTTTCATATTTTATGTACAGTATATAGTATATATTTGGTGACATTTGATATTTTATATACAATAAATAAGATATTATTCTTGAAATTTGATATTTTATGTACAGTATATACTATATGTTTGGTGAAATTTGATATTATAGGTACAGTATATAATATATATTTGTTGAAATTTGATATTTTATGTACAGTATATAATATATATTTGGTGAAATTTTATATTTTATGTACAGTATATAAGATATATTTGGTGTACTTTCATATTTTATGTACAGTATATAGTATATATTTGGTGACATTTGATATTTTATATACAGTACATAATATATGTTTGTTAAAATTTGATATTTTATGTACAGTATATAATATATATTTTTTGAAATTTTATATTTTATGTACAGTATATAATATATATTTGGTGTACTTTCATATTTTATGTACAGTATATAGTATATATTTGGTGACATTTGATATTTTATATACAATAAATAAGATATTATTCTTGAAATTTGATATTTTATGTATAGTATATACTATATGTTTGGTGAAATTTGATATTATAGGTACAGTATATAATATATATTTGTTCAAATTTGATATTTTATGTACAGTATATAATATATATTTGGTGAAATTTTATATTTTATGTACAGTATATAATATATATTTGGTGTACTTTCATATTTTATGTACAGTATATAGTATATATTTGGTGACATTTGATATTTTATGTACAGTGTATAATATATATTTGATGAAATTTTATATTTTATGTACAGTATATAATATATATTTGGTGTACTTTCATATTTCATGTACAGTATATAGTATATATTTGGTGACATTTGATATTTTATATACAATAAATAAGATATTATTCTTGAAATTTGATATTTTATGTACAGTATATACTATATGTTTGGTGAAATTTGATATTATAGGTACAGTATATAATATATATTTATTGAAATTTGATATTTTATGTACAGTATATAATATATATTTGGTGAAATTTTATATTTTATGTACAGTATATAAGATATATTTGGTGTACTTTCATATTTTATGTACAGTATATAGTATATATTTGGTGACATTTGATATTTTATATTCAGTATATAATATATATTTGTTAAAATTTGATATTTTATGTACAGTATATAATATATATTTTCTGAAATTTTATATTTTATGTACAGTATATAATATATATTTGGTGTAATTTCATATTTTATGTACAGTATATAGTATATATTTGGTGACATTTGATATTTTATGTACAGTGTATAATATATATTTGGTGAAATTTTATATTTTATGTACAGTATATAATATATATTTGGTGTACTTTCATATTTTATGTACAGTATATAGTATATATTTGGTGACATTTGGTATTTTATATACAATAAATAAGATATTATTCTTGAAATTTGATATTTTATGTACAGTATATACTATATGTTTGGTGAAATTTGATATTATAGGTACAGTATATAATATATATTTGTTGAAATTTGATATTTTATGTACAGTATATAATATATATTTGGTGAAATTTTATATTTTATGTACAGTATATAAGATATATTTGGTGTACTTTCATATTTTATGTACAGTATATAGTATATATTTGGTGACATTTGATATTTTATATACAGTATATAATATATATTTGTTAAAATTTGATATTTTATGTACAGTATATAATATATATTTTTTGAAATTTTATATTTTATGTACAGTATATAATATATATTTGGTGTACTTTCATATTTTATGTACAGTATATAGTATATATTTGGTGACATTTGATATTTTATGTACAGTGTATAATATATATTTGGTGAAATTTTATATTTTATGTACAGTATATAATATATATTTGGTTTACTTTCATATTTTATGTACAGTATATAGTATATATTTGGTGACATTTGGTATTTTATATACAATAAATAAGATATTATTCTTGAAATTTGATATTTTATGTACAGTATATACTATATGTTTGGTGAAATTTGATATTATAGGTACAGTATATAATATATATTTGTTGAAATTTGATATTTTATGTACAGTATATAATATATATTTGGTGAAATTTTATATTTTATGTACAGTATATAAGATATATTTGGTGTACTTTAATATTTTATGTACAGTATATAGTATATATTTGGTGACATTTGATATTTTATATACAGTATATAATATATATTTGTTAAAATTTGATATATTATGTACAGTATATAATATATATTTTTTGAAATTTTATATTTTATGTACAGTATATAATATATATTTGGTGTACTTTCATATTTTATGTACAGTATATAGTATATATTTGGTGACATTTGATATTTTATGTACAGTGTATAATATATATTTGATGAAATTTTATATTTTATGTACAGTATATAATATATATTTGGTGTACTTTCATATTTCATGTACAGTATATAGTATATATTTGGTGACATTTGATATTTTATATACAATAAATAAGATATTATTCTTGAAATTTGATATTTTATGTACAGTATATACTATATGTTTGGTGAAATTTGATATTATAGGTACAGTATATAATATATATTTATTGAAATTTGATATTTTATGTACAGTATATAATATATATTTGGTGAAATTTTATATTTTATCTACAGTATATAAGATATATTTGGTGTACTTTCATATTTTATGTACAGTATATAGTATATATTTGGTGACATTTGATATTTTATATACAGTATATAATATATATTTGTTAAAATTTGATATTTTATGTAAAGTATATAATATATATTTTTTGAAATTTTATATTTTATGTACAGTATATAATATATATTTGGTGTACTTTCATATTTTATGTACAGTATATAGTATATATTTGGTGACATTTGATATTTTATGTACAGTGTATAATATATATTTGGTGAAATTTTATATTTTATGTACAGTATATAATATATATTTGGTGTACTTTCATATTTTATGTACAGTATATAGTATATATTTGGTGACATTTGGTATTTTATATACAATAAATAAGATATTATTCTTGAAATTTGATATTTTATGTACAGTATATACTATATGTTTGGTGAAATTTGATATTATAGGTACAGTATATAATATATATTTGTTGAAATTTGATATTTTATGTACAGTATATAATATATATTTGGTGAAATTTTATATTTTATGTACAGTATATAAGATATATTTGGTGTACTTTCATATTTTATGTACAGTATATAGTATATATTTGGTGACATTTGATATTTTATATACAGTATATAATATATATTTGTTAAAATTTGATATATTATGTACAGTATATAATATATATTTTTTGAAATTTTATATTTTATGTACAGTATATAATATATATTTGGTGTACTTTCATATTTTATGTACAGTATATAGTATATATTTGGTGACATTTGATATTTTATGTACAGTGTATAATATATATTTGATGAAATTTTATATTTTATGTACAGTATATAATATATATTTGGTGTACTTTCATATTTCATGTACAGTATATAGTATATATTTGGTGACATTTGATATTTTATATACAATAAATAAGATATTATTCTTGAAATTTGATATTTTATGTACAGTATATACTATATGTTTGGTGAAATTTGATATTATAGGTACAGTATATAATATATATTTATTGAAATTTGATATTTTATGTACAGTATATAATATATATTTGGTGAAATTTTATATTTTATGTACAGTATATAAGATATATTTGGTGTACTTTCATATTTTATGTACAGTATATAGTATATATTTGGTGACATTTGATATTTTATATTCAGTATATAATATATATTTGTTAAAATTTGATATTTTATGTACAGTATATAATATATATTTTCTGAAATTTTATATTTTATGTACAGTATATAATATATATTTGGTGTAATTTCATATTTTATGTACAGTATATAGTATATATTTGGTGACATTTGATATTTTATGTACAGTGTATAATATATATTTGGTGAAATTTTATATTTTATGTACAGTATATAATATATATTTGGTGTACTTTCATATTTTATGTACAGTATATAGTATATATTTGGTGACATTTGATATTTTATATACAATAAATAAGATATTATTCTTGAAATTTGATATTTTATGTACAGTATATACTATATGTTTGGTGAAATTTGATATTATAGGTACAGTATATAATATATATTTGTTGAAATTTGATATTTTATGTACAGTATATAATATATATTTGGTGAAATTTTATATTTTATGTACAGTATATAAGATATATTTGGTGTACTTTCATATTTTATGTACAGTATATAGTATATATTTGGTGACATTTGATATTTTATATACAGTATATAATATATATTTGTTAAAATTTGATATTTTATGTACAGTATATAATATATATTTTTTGAAATTTTATATTTTATGTACAGTATATAATATATATTTGGTGTACTTTCATATTTTATGTACAGTATATAGTATATATTTGGTGACATTTGATATTTTATGTACAGTGTATAATATATATTTGGTGAAATTTTATATTTTATGTACAGTATATAATATATATTTGGTTTACTTTCATATTTTATGTACAGTATATAGTATATATTTGGTGACATTTGGTATTTTATATACAATAAATAAGATATTATTCTTGAAATTTGATATTTTATGTACAGTATATACTATATGTTTGGTGAAATTTGATATTATAGGTACAGTATATAATATATATTTGTTGAAATTTGATATTTTATGTACAGTATATAATATATATTTGGTGAAATTTTATATTTTATGTACAGTATATAAGATATATTTGGTGTACTTTAATATTTTATGTACAGTATATAGTATATATTTGGTGACATTTGATATTTTATATACAGTATATAATATATATTTGTTAAAATTTGATATATTATGTACAGTATATAATATATATTTTTTGAAATTTTATATTTTATGTACAGTATATAATATATATTTGGTGTACTTTCATATTTTATGTACAGTATATAGTATATATTTGGTGACATTTGATATTTTATGTACAGTGTATAATATATATTTGATGAAATTTTATATTTTATGTACAGTATATAATATATATTTGGTGTACTTTCATATTTCATGTACAGTATATAGTATATATTTGGTGACATTTGATATTTTATATACAATAAATAAGATATTATTCTTGAAATTTGATATTTTATGTACAGTATATACTATATGTTTGGTGAAATTTGATATTATAGGTACAGTATATAATATATATTTATTGAAATTTGATATTTTATGTACAGTATATAATATATATTTGGTGAAATTTTATATTTTATCTACAGTATATAAGATATATTTGGTGTACTTTCATATTTTATGTACAGTATATAGTATATATTTGGTGACATTTGATATTTTATATTCAGTATATAATATATATTTGTTAAAATTTGATATTTTATGTACAGTATATAATATATATTTTTTGAAATTTTATATTTTATGTCCAGTATATAAGATATATTTTGTGTACTTTCATATTTTATGTACAGTATATAGCATATATTTGGTGACATTTGATATTTTATGTACAGTGTATAATATATACTTGGTGAAATTTTATATTTTATGTACAGTATATAATATATATTTGGTGTACTTTCATATTTCATGTACAGTATATAGTATATATTTGGTGACATTTGATATTTTATATACAATAAATAAGATATTATTCTTGAAATTTGATATTTTATGTACAGTATATACTATATGTTTGGTGAAATTTGATATTATAGGTACAGTATATAATATATATTTGTTGAAATTTGATATTTTATGTACAGTATATAATATATATTTGGTGAAATTTTATATTTTATGTACAGTATATAAGATATATTTGGTGTACTTTCATATTTTATGTACAGTATATAGTATATATTTGGTGACATTTGATATTTTATATTCAGTATATAATATATATTTGTTAAAATTTGATATTTTATGTACAGTATATAATATATATTTTCTGAAATTTTATATTTTATGTACAGTATATAATATATATTTGGTGTAATTTCATATTTTATGTACAGTATATAGTATATATTTGGTGACATTTGATATTTTATGTACAGTGTATAATATATATTTGGTGAAATTTTATATTTTATGTACAGTATATAATATATATTTGGTGTACTTTCATATTTTATGTACAGTATATAGTATATATTTGGTGACATTTGATATTTTATATACAATAAATAAGATATTATTCTTGAAATTTGATATTTTATGTACAGTATATACTATATGTTTGGTGAAATTTGATATTATAGGTACAGTATATAATATATATTTGTTGAAATTTGATATTTTATGTACAGTATATAATATATATTTGGTGAAATTTTATATTTTATGTACAGTATATAAGATATATTTGGTGTACTTTCATATTTTATGTACAGTATATAGTATATATTTGGTGACATTTGATATTTTATATACAGTATATAATATATATTTGTTAAAATTTGATATTTTATGTACAGTATATAATATATATTTTTTGAAATTTTATATTTTATGTACAGTATATAATATATATTTGGTGTACTTTCATATTTTATGTACAGTATATAGTATATATTTGGTGACATTTGATATTTTATGTACAGTGTATAATATATATTTGGTGAAATTTTATATTTTATGTACAGTATATAATATATATTTGGTTTACTTTCATATTTTATGTACAGTATATAGTATATATTTGGTGACATTTGGTATTTTATATACAATAAATAAGATATTATTCTTGAAATTTGATATTTTATGTACAGTATATACTATATGTTTGGTGAAATTTGATATTATAGGTACAGTATATAATATATATTTGTTGAAATTTGATATTTTATGTACAGTATATAATATATATTTGGTGAAATTTTATATTTTATGTACAGTATATAAGATATATTTGGTGTACTTTAATATTTTATGTACAGTATATAGTATATATTTGGTGACATTTGATATTTTATATACAGTATATAATATATATTTGTTAAAATTTGATATATTATGTACAGTATATAATATATATTTTTTGAAATTTTATATTTTATGTACAGTATATAATATATATTTGGTGTACTTTCATATTTTATGTACAGTATATAGTATATATTTGGTGACATTTGATATTTTATGTACAGTGTATAATATATATTTGATGAAATTTTATATTTTATGTACAGTATATAATATATATTTGGTGTACTTTCATATTTCATGTACAGTATATAGTATATATTTGGTGACATTTGATATTTTATATACAATAAATAAGATATTATTCTTGAAATTTGATATTTTATGTACAGTATATACTATATGTTTGGTGAAATTTGATATTATAGGTACAGTATATAATATATATTTATTGAAATTTGATATTTTATGTACAGTATATAATATATATTTGGTGAAATTTTATATTTTATCTACAGTATATAAGATATATTTGGTGTACTTTCATATTTTATGTACAGTATATAGTATATATTTGGTGACATTTGATATTTTATATTCAGTATATAATATATATTTGTTAAAATTTGATATTTTATGTACAGTATATAATATATATTTTTTGAAATTTTATATTTTATGTCCAGTATATAAGATATATTTTGTGTACTTTCATATTTTATGTACAGTATATAGCATATATTTGGTGACATTTGATATTTTATGTACAGTGTATAATATATACTTGGTGAAATTTTATATTTTATGTACAGTATATAATATATATTTGGTGTACTTTCATATTTCATGTACAGTATATAGTATATATTTGGTGACATTTGATATTTTATATACAATAAATAAGATATTATTCTTGAAATTTGATATTTTATGTACAGTATATACTATATGTTTGGTGAAATTTGATATTATAGGTACAGTATATAATATATATTTGTTGAAATTTGATATTTTATGTACAGTATATAATATATATTTGGTGAAATTTTATATTTTATGTACAGTATATAAGATATATTTGGTGTACTTTCATATTTTATGTACAGTATATAGTATATATTTGGTGACATTTGATATTTTATATACAGTATATAATATATATTTGTTAAAATTTGATATTTTATGTAAAGTATATAATATATATTTTTTGAAATTTTATATTTTATGTACAGTATATAATATATATTTGGTGTACTTTCATATTTTATGTACAGTATATAGTATATATTTGGTGACATTTGATATTTTATGTACAGTGTATAATATATATTTGGTGAAATTTTATATTTTATGTACAGTATATAATATATATTTGGTGTACTTTCATATTTTATGTACAGTATATAGTATATATTTGGTGACATTTGGTATTTTATATACAATAAATAAGATATTATTCTTGAAATTTGATATTTTATGTACAGTATATACTATATGTTTGGTGAAATTTGATATTATAGGTACAGTATATAATATATATTTGTTGAAATTTGATATTTTATGTACAGTATATAATATATATTTGGTGAAATTTTATATTTTATGTACAGTATATAAGATATATTTGGTGTACTTTAATATTTTATGTACAGTATATAGTATATATTTGGTGACATTTGATATTTTATATACAGTATATAATATATATTTGTTAAAATTTGATATTTTATGTACAGTATATAATATATATTTTTTGAAATTTTATATTTTATGTACAGTATATAATATATATTTGGTGTACTTTCATATTTTATGTACAGTATATAGTATATATTTGGTGACATTTGATATTTTATGTACAGTGTATAATATATATTTGATGAAATTTTATATTTTATGTACAGTATATAATATATATTTGGTGTACTTTCATATTTTATGTACAGTATATAGTATATATTTGGTGACATTTGATATTTTATATACAATAAATAAGATATTATTCTTGAAATTTGATATTTTATGTACAGTATATACTATATGTTTGGTGAAATTTGATATTATAGGTACAGTATATAATATATATTTATTGAAATTTGATATTTTATGTACAGTATATAATATATATTTGGTGAAATTTTATATTTTATGTACAGTATATAAGATATATTTGGTGTACTTTCATATTTTATGTACAGTATATAGTATATATTTGGTGACATTTGATATTTTATATACAGTATATAATATATATTTGTTAAAATTTGATATTTTATGTAAAGTATATAATATATATTTTTTGAAATTTTATATTTTATGTACAGTATATAATATATATTTGGTGTACTTTCATATTTTATGTACAGTATATAGTATATATTTGGTGACATTTGATATTTTATGTACAGTGTATAATATATATTTGGTGAAATTTTATATTTTATGTACAGAATATAATTTATATTTGGTGTACTTTCATATTTTATGTACAGTATATAGTATATATTTGGTGACATTTGGTATTTTATATACAATAAATAAGATATTATTCTTGAAATTTGATATTTTATGTACAGTATATACTATATGTTTGGTGAAATTTGATATTATAGGTACAGTATATAATATATATTTGTTGAAATTTGATATTTTATGTACAGTATATAATATATATTTGGTGAAATTTTATATTTTATGTACAGTATATAAGATATATTTGGTGTACTTTAATATTTTATGTACAGTATATAGTATATATTTGGTGACATTTGATATTTTATATACAGTATATAATATATATTTGTTAAAATTTGATATTTTATGTACAGTATATAATATATATTTTTTGAAATTTTATATTTTATGTACAGTATATAATATATATTTGGTGTACTTTCATATTTTATGTACAGTATATAGCATATATTTGGTGACATTTGATATTTTATGTACAGTGTATAATATATATTTGATGAAATTTTATATTTTATGTACAGTATATAATATATATTTGGTGTACTTTCATATTTCATGTACAGTATATAGTATATATTTGGTGACATTTGATATTTTATATACAATAAATAAGATATTATTCTTGAAATTTGATATTTTATGTACAGTATATACTATATGTTTGGTGAAATTTGATATTATAGGTACAGTATATAATATATATTTATTGAAATTTGATATTTTATGTACAGTATATAATATATATTTGGTGAAATTTTATATTTTATGTACAGTATATAAGATATATTTGGTGTACTTTCATATTTTATGTACAGTATATAGTATATATTTGGTGACATTTGATATTTTATATTCATTATATAATATATATTTGTTAAAATTTGATATTTTATGTACAGTATATAATATATATTTTCTGAAATTTTATATTTTATGTACAGTATATAATATATATTTGGTGTACTTTCATATTTTATGTACAGTATATAGTATATATTTGGTGACATTTGATATTTTATGTACAGTGTATAATATATATTTGGTGAAATTTTATATTTTATGTACAGTATATAATATATATTTGGTGTACTTTCTTATTTTATGTACAGTATATAGTATATATTTGGTGACATTTGATATTTTATATACAATAAATAAGATATTATTCTTGAAATTTGATATTTTATGTACAGTATATACTATATGTTTGGTGAAATTTGATATTATAGGTACAGTATATAATATATATTTGTTGAAATTTGATATTTTATGTACAGTATATAATATATATTTGGTGAAATTTTATATTTTATGTACAGTATATAAGATATATTTGGTGTACTTTCATATTTTATGTACAGTATATTGTATATATTTGGTGACATTTGATATTTTATATACAGTATATAATATATATTTGTTAAAATTTGATATTTTATGTACAGTATATAATATATATTTTTTGAAATTTTATATTTTATGTCCAGTACATAAGATATATTTTGTGTACTTTCATATTTTATGTACAGTATATAGCATATATTTGGTGACATTTGATATTTTATGTACAGTGTATAATATATACTTGGTGAAATTTTATATTTTATGTACAGTATATAATATATATTTGGTGTACTTTCATATTTCATGTACAGTATATAGTATATATTTGGTGACATTTGATATTTTATATACAATAAATAAGATATTATTCTTGAAATTTGATATTTTATGTACAGTATATACTATATGTTTGGTGAAATTTGATATTATAGGTACAGTATATAATATATATTTGTTGAAATTTGATATTTTATGTACAGTATATAATATATATTTGGTGAAATTTTATATTTTATGTACAGTATATAAGATATATTTGGTGTACTTTCATATTTTATGTACAGTATATAGTATATATTTGGTGACATTTGATATTTTATATACAGTATATAATATATATTTGTTAAAATTTGATATTTTATGTACAGTATATAATATATATTTTTTGAAATTTTATATTTTATGTACAGTATATAATATATATTTGGTGTACTTTCATATTTTATGTACAGTATATAGTATATATTTGGTGACATTTGATATTTTATGTACAGTGTATAATATATATTTGGTGAAATTTTATATTTTATGTACAGTATATAATATATATTTGGTGTACTTTCATATTTTATGTACAGTATATAGTATATATTTGGTGACATTTGGTATTTTATATACAATAAATAAGATATTATTCTTGAAATTTGATATTTTATGTACAGTATATACTATATGTTTGGTGAAATTTGATATTATAGGTACAGTATATAATATATATTTGTTGAAATTTGATATTTTATGTACAGTATATAATATATATTTGGTGAAATTTTATATTTTATGTACAGTATATAAGATATATTTGGTGTACTTTAATATTTTATGTACAGTATATAGTATATATTTGGTGACATTTGATATTTTATATACAGTATATAATATATATTTGTTAAAATTTGATATATTATGTACAGTATATAATATATATTTTCTGAAATTTTATATTTTATGTACAGTATATAATATATATTTGGTGTACTTTCATATTTTATGTACAGTATATAGTATATATTTGGTGACATTTGATATTTTATGTACAGTGTATAATATATATTTGATGAAATTTTATATTTTATGTACAGTATATAATATATATTTGGTGTACTTTCATATTTCATGTACAGTATATAGTATATATTTGGTGACATTTGATATTTTATATACAATAAATAAGATATTATTCTTGAAATTTGATATTTTATGTACAGTATATACTATATGTTTGGTGAAATTTGATATTATAGGTACAGTATATAATATATATTTATTGAAATTTGATATTTTATGTACAGTATATAATATATATTTGGTGAAATTTTATATTTTATGTACAGTATATAAGATATATTTGGTGTACTTTCATATTTTATGTACAGTATATAGTATATATTTGGTGACATTTGATATTTTATATTCAGTATATAATATATATTTGTTAAAATTTGATATTTTATGTACAGTATATAATATATATTTTCTGAAATTTTATATTTTATGTACAGTATATAATATATATTTGGTGTAATTTCATATTTTATGTACAGTATATAGTATATATTTGGTGACATTTGATATTTTATGTACAGTGTATAATATATATTTGGTGAAATTTTATATTTTATGTACAGTATATAATATATATTTGGTGTACTTTCATATTTTATGTACAGTATATAGTATATATTTGGTGACATTTGATATTTTATATACAATAAATAAGATATTATTCTTGAAATTTGATATTTTATGTACAGTATATACTATATGTTTGGTGAAATTTGATATTATAGGTACAGTATATAATATATATTTGTTGAAATTTGATATTTTATGTACAGTATATAATATATATTTGGTGAAATTTTATATTTTATGTACAGTATATAAGATATATTTGGTGTACTTTCATATTTTATGTACAGTATATAGTATATATTTGGTGACATTTGATATTTTATATACAGTATATAATATATATTTGTTAAAATTTGATATTTTATGTACAGTATATAATATATATTTTTTGAAATTTTATATTTTATGTACAGTATATAATATATATTTGGTGTACTTTCATATTTTATGTACAGTATATAGTATATATTTGGTGACATTTGATATTTTATGTACAGTGTATAATATATATTTGGTGAAATTTTATATTTTATGTACAGTATATAATATATATTTGGTTTACTTTCATATTTTATGTACAGTATATAGTATATATTTGGTGACATTTGGTATTTTATATACAATAAATAAGATATTATTCTTGAAATTTGATATTTTATGTACAGTATATACTATATGTTTGGTGAAATTTGATATTATAGGTACAGTATATAATATATATTTGTTGAAATTTGATATTTTATGTACAGTATATAATATATATTTGGTGAAATTTTATATTTTATGTACAGTATATAAGATATATTTGGTGTACTTTAATATTTTATGTACAGTATATAGTATATATTTGGTGACATTTGATATTTTATATACAGTATATAATATATATTTGTTAAAATTTGATATATTATGTACAGTATATAATATATATTTTTTGAAATTTTATATTTTATGTACAGTATATAATATATATTTGGTGTACTTTCATATTTTATGTACAGTATATAGTATATATTTGGTGACATTTGATATTTTATGTACAGTGTATAATATATATTTGATGAAATTTTATATTTTATGTACAGTATATAATATATATTTGGTGTACTTTCATATTTCATGTACAGTATATAGTATATATTTGGTGACATTTGATATTTTATATACAATAAATAAGATATTATTCTTGAAATTTGATATTTTATGTACAGTATATACTATATGTTTGGTGAAATTTGATATTATAGGTACAGTATATAATATATATTTATTGAAATTTGATATTTTATGTACAGTATATAATATATATTTGGTGAAATTTTATATTTTATCTACAGTATATAAGATATATTTGGTGTACTTTCATATTTTATGTACAGTATATAGTATATATTTGGTGACATTTGATATTTTATATTCAGTATATAATATATATTTGTTAAAATTTGATATTTTATGTACAGTATATAATATATATTTTCTGAAATTTTATATTTTATGTACAGTATATAATATATATTTGGTGTACTTTCATATTTTATGTACAGTATATAGTATATATTTGGTGACATTTGATATTTTATGTACAGTGTATAATATATATTTGGTGAAATTTTATATTTTATGTACAGTATATAATATATATTTGGTGTACTTTCATATTTTATGTACAGTATATAGTATATATTTGGTGACATTTGATATTTTATATACAATAAATAAGATATTATTCTTGAAATTTGATATTTTATGTACAGTATATACTATATGTTTGGTGAAATTTGATATTATAGGCACAGTATATAATATATATTTGTTGAAATTTGATATTTTATGTACAGTATATAATATATATTTGGTGAAATTTTATATTTTATGTACAGTATATAAGATATATTTGGTGTACTTTCATATTTTATGTACAGTATATTGTATATATTTGGTGACATTTGATATTTTATATACAGTATATAATATATATTTGTTAAAATTTGATATTTTATGTACAGTATATAATATATATTTTTTGAAATTTTATATTTTATGTCCAGTACATAAGATATATTTTGTGTACTTTCATATTTTATGTACAGTATATAGCATATATTTGGTGACATTTGATATTTTATGTACAGTGTATAATATATACTTGGTGAAATTTTATATTTTATGTACAGTATATAATATATATTTGGTGTACTTTCATATTTCATGTACAGTATATAGTATATATTTGGTGACATTTGGTATTTTATATACAATAAATAAGATATTATTCTTGAAATTTGATATTTTATGTACAGTATATACTATATGTTTGGTGAAATTTGATATTATAGGTACAGTATATAATATATATTTGTTGAAATTTGATATTTTATGTACAGTATATAATATATATTTGGTGAAATTTTATATTTTATGTACAGTATATAAGATATATTTGGTGTACTTTCATATTTTATGTACAGTATATAGTATATATTTGGTGACATTTGATATTTTATATACAGTATATAATATATATTTGTTAAAATTTGATATTTTATGTACAGTATATAATATATATTTTTTGAAATTTTATATTTTATGTACAGTATATAATATATATTTGGTGTACTTTCATATTTTATGTACAGTATATAGTATATATTTGGTGACATTTGATATTTTATGTACAGTGTATAATATATATTTGGTGAAATTTTATATTTTATGTACAGTATATAATATATATTTGGTGTACTTTCATATTTTATGTACAGTATATAGTATATATTTGGTGACATTTGGTATTTTATATACAATAAATAAGATATTATTCTTGAAATTTGATATTTTATGTACAGTATATACTATATGTTTGGTGAAATTTGATATTATAGGTACAGTATATAATATATATTTGTTGAAATTTGATATTTTATGTACAGTATATAATATATATTTGGTGAAATTTTATATTTTATGTACAGTATATAAGATATATTTGGTGTACTTTAATATTTTATGTACAGTATATAGTATATATTTGGTGACATTTGATATTTTATATACAGTATATAATATATATTTGTTAAAATTTGATATATTATGTACAGTATATAATATATATTTTCTGAAATTTTATATTTTATGTACAGTATATAATATATATTTGGTGTACTTTCATATTTTATGTACAGTATATAGTATATATTTGGTGACATTTGATATTTTATGTACAGTGTATAATATATATTTGATGAAATTTTATATTTTATGTACAGTATATAATATATATTTGGTGTACTTTCATATTTCATGTACAGTATATAGTATATATTTGGTGACATTTGATATTTTATATACAATAAATAAGATATTATTCTTGAAATTTGATATTTTATGTACAGTATATACTATATGTTTGGTGAAATTTGATATTATAGGTACAGTATATAATATATATTTATTGAAATTTGATATTTTATGTACAGTATATAATATATATTTGGTGAAATTTTATATTTTATGTACAGTATATAAGATATATTTGGTGTACTTTCATATTTTATGTACAGTATATAGTATATATTTGGTGACATTTGATATTTTATATTCAGTATATAATATATATTTGTTAAAATTTGATATTTTATGTACAGTATATAATATATATTTTCTGAAATTTTATATTTTATGTACAGTATATAATATATATTTGGTGTAATTTCATATTTTATGTACAGTATATAGTATATATTTGGTGACATTTGATATTTTATGTACAGTGTATAATATATATTTGGTGAAATTTTATATTTTATGTACAGTATATAATATATATTTGGTGTACTTTCATATTTTATGTACAGTATATAGTATATATTTGGTGACATTTGATATTTTATATACAATAAATAAGATATTATTCTTGAAATTTGATATTTTATGTACAGTATATACTATATGTTTGGTGAAATTTGATATTATAGGTACAGTATATAATATATATTTGTTGAAATTTGATATTTTATGTACAGTATATAATATATATTTGGTGAAATTTTATATTTTATGTACAGTATATAAGATATATTTGGTGTACTTTCATATTTTATGTACAGTATATAGTATATATTTGGTGACATTTGATATTTTATATACAGTATATAATATATATTTGTTAAAATTTGATATTTTATGTACAGTATATAATATATATTTTTTGAAATTTTATATTTTATGTACAGTATATAATATATATTTGGTGTACTTTCATATTTTATGTACAGTATATAGTATATATTTGGTGACATTTGATATTTTATGTACAGTGTATAATATATATTTGGTGAAATTTTATATTTTATGTACAGTATATAATATATATTTGGTTTACTTTCATATTTTATGTACAGTATATAGTATATATTTGGTGACATTTGGTATTTTATATACAATAAATAAGATATTATTCTTGAAATTTGATATTTTATGTACAGTATATACTATATGTTTGGTGAAATTTGATATTATAGGTACAGTATATAATATATATTTGTTGAAATTTGATATTTTATGTACAGTATATAATATATATTTGGTGAAATTTTATATTTTATGTACAGTATATAAGATATATTTGGTGTACTTTAATATTTTATGTACAGTATATAGTATATATTTGGTGACATTTGATATTTTATATACAGTATATAATATATATTTGTTAAAATTTGATATATTATGTACAGTATATAATATATATTTTTTGAAATTTTATATTTTATGTACAGTATATAATATATATTTGGTGTACTTTCATATTTTATGTACAGTATATAGTATATATTTGGTGACATTTGATATTTTATGTACAGTGTATAATATATATTTGATGAAATTTTATATTTTATGTACAGTATATAATATATATTTGGTGTACTTTCATATTTCATGTACAGTATATAGTATATATTTGGTGACATTTGATATTTTATATACAATAAATAAGATATTATTCTTGAAATTTGATATTTTATGTACAGTATATACTATATGTTTGGTGAAATTTGATATTATAGGTACAGTATATAATATATATTTATTGAAATTTGATATTTTATGTACAGTATATAATATATATTTGGTGAAATTTTATATTTTATCTACAGTATATAAGATATATTTGGTGTACTTTCATATTTTATGTACAGTATATAGTATATATTTGGTGACATTTGATATTTTATATTCAGTATATAATATATATTTGTTAAAATTTGATATTTTATGTACAGTATATAATATATATTTTCTGAAATTTTATATTTTATGTACAGTATATAATATATATTTGGTGTACTTTCATATTTTATGTACAGTATATAGTATATATTTGGTGACATTTGATATTTTATGTACAGTGTATAATATATATTTGGTGAAATTTTATATTTTATGTACAGTATATAATATATATTTGGTGTACTTTCATATTTTATGTACAGTATATAGTATATATTTGGTGACATTTGATATTTTATATACAATAAATAAGATATTATTCTTGAAATTTGATATTTTATGTACAGTATATACTATATGTTTGGTGAAATTTGATATTATAGGCACAGTATATAATATATATTTGTTGAAATTTGATATTTTATGTACAGTATATAATATATATTTGGTGAAATTTTATATTTTATGTACAGTATATAAGATATATTTGGTGTACTTTCATATTTTATGTACAGTATATTGTATATATTTGGTGACATTTGATATTTTATATACAGTATATAATATATATTTGTTAAAATTTGATATTTTATGTACAGTATATAATATATATTTTTTGAAATTTTATATTTTATGTCCAGTATATAAGATATATTTTGTGTACTTTCATATTTTATGTACAGTATATAGCATATATTTGGTGACATTTGATATTTTATGTACAGTGTATAATATATACTTGGTGAAATTTTATATTTTATGTACAGTATATAATATATATTTGGTGTACTTTCATATTTCATGTACAGTATATAGTATATATTTGGTGACATTTGATATTTTATATACAATAAATAAGATATTATTCTTGAAATTTGATATTTTATGTACAGTATATACTATATGTTTGGTGAAATTTGATATTATAGGTACAGTATATAATATATATTTGTTGAAATTTGATATTTTATGTACAGTATATAATATATATTTGGTGAAATTTTATATTTTATGTACAGTATATAAGATATATTTGGTGAACTTTCATATTTTATGTACAGTATATAGTATATATTTGGTGACATTTGATATTTTATATACAGTATATAATATATATTTGTTAAAATTTGATATTTTATGTAAAGTATATAATATATATTTTTTGAAATTTTATATTTTATGTACAGTATATAATATATATTTGGTGTACTTTCATATTTTATGTACAGTATATAGTATATATTTGGTGACATTTGATATTTTATGTACAGTGTATAATATATATTTGGTGAAATTTTATATTTTATGTACAGTATATAATATATATTTGGTGTACTTTAATATTTTATGTACAGTATATAGTATATATTTGGTGACATTTGGTATTTTATATACAATAAATAAGATATTATTCTTGAAATTTGATATTTTATGTACAGTATATACTATATGTTTGGTGAAATTTGATATTATAGGTACAGTATATAATATATATTTGTTGAAATTTGATATTTTATGTACAGTATATAATATATATTTGGTGAAATTTTATATTTTATGTAGAGTATATAAGATATATTTGGTGTACTTTAATATTTTATGTACAGTATATAGTATATATTTGGTGACATTTGATATTTTATATACAGTATATAATATATATTTGTTAAAATTTGATATTTTATGTACAGTATATAATATATATTTTTTGAAATTTTATATTTTATGTACAGTATATAATATATATTTGGTGTACTTTCATATTTTATGTACAGTATATAGTATATATTTGGTGACATTTGATATTTTATGTACAGTGTATAATATATATTTGATGAAATTTTATATTTTATGTACAGTATATAATATATATTTGGTGTACTTTCATATTTTATGTACAGTATATAGTATATATTTGGTGACATTTGATATTTTATATACAATAAATAAGATATTATTCTTGAAATTTGATATTTTATGTACAGTATATACTATATGTTTGGTGAAATTTGATATTATAGGTACAGTATATAATATATATTTATTGAAATTTGATATTTTATGTACAGTATATAATATATATTTGGTGAAATTTTATATTTTATGTACAGTATATAAGATATATTTGGTGTACTTTCATATTTTATGTACAGTATATAGTATATATTTGGTGACATTTGATATTTTATATTCAGTATATAATATATATTTGTTAAAATTTGATATTTTATGTACAGTATATAATATATATTTTCTGAAATTTTATATTTTATGTACAGTATATAATATATATTTGGTGTAATTTCATATTTTATGTACAGTATATAGTATATATTTGGTGACATTTGATATTTTATGTACAGTGTATAATATATATTTGGTGAAATTTTATATTTTATGTACAGTATATAATATATATTTGGTGTACTTTCATATTTTATGTACAGTATATAGTATATATTTGGTGACATTTGATATTTTATATACAATAAATAAGATATTATTCTTGAAATTTGATATTTTATGTACAGTATATACTATATGTTTGGTGAAATTTGATATTATAGGTACAGTATATAATATATATTTGTTGAAATTTGATATTTTATGTACAGTATATAATATATATTTGGTGAAATTTTATATTTTATGTACGGTATATAAGATATATTTGGTGTACTTTCATATTTTATGTACAGTATATAGTATATATTTGGTGACATTTGATATTTTATATACAGTATATAATATATATTTGTTAAAATTTGATATTTTATGTACAGTATATAATATATATTTTTTGAAATTTTATATTTTATGTACAGTATATAATATATATTTGGTGTACTTTCATATTTTATGTACAGTATATAGTATATATTTGGTGACATTTGATATTTTATGTACAGTGTATAATATATATTTGGTGAAATTTTATATTTTATGTACAGTATATAATATATATTTGGTTTACTTTCATATTTTATGTACAGTATATAGTATATATTTGGTGACATTTGGTATTTTATATACAATAAATAAGATATTATTCTTGAAATTTGATATTTTATGTACAGTATATACTATATGTTTGGTGAAATTTGATATTATAGGTACAGTATATAATATATATTTGTTGAAATTTGATATTTTATGTACAGTATATAATATATATTTGGTGAAATTTTATATTTTATGTACAGTATATAAGATATATTTGGTGTACTTTAATATTTTATGTACAGTATATAGTATATATTTGGTGACATTTGATATTTTATATACAGTATATAATATATATTTGTTAAAATTTGATATATTATGTACAGTATATAATATATATTTTTTGAAATTTTATATTTTATGTACAGTATATAATATATATTTGGTGTACTTTCATATTTTATGTACAGTATATAGTATATATTTGGTGACATTTGATATTTTATGTACAGTGTATAATATATATTTGATGAAATTTTATATTTTATGTACAGTATATAATATATATTTGGTGTACTTTCATATTTCATGTACAGTATATAGTATATATTTGGTGACATTTGATATTTTATATACAATAAATAAGATATTATTCTTGAAATTTGATATTTTATGTACAGTATATACTATATGTTTGGTGAAATTTGATATTATAGGTACAGTATATAATATATATTTATTGAAATTTGATATTTTATGTACAGTATATAATATATATTTGGTGAAATTTTATATTTTATCTACAGTATATAAGATATATTTGGTGTACTTTCATATTTTATGTACAGTATATAGTATATATTTGGTGACATTTGATATTTTATATTCAGTATATAATATATATTTGTTAAAATTTGATATTTTATGTACAGTATATAATATATATTTTCTGAAATTTTATATTTTATGTACAGTATATAATATATATTTGGTGTACTTTCATATTTTATGTACAGTATATAGTATATATTTGGTGACATTTGATATTTTATGTACAGTGTATAATATATATTTGGTGAAATTTTATATTTTATGTACAGTATATAATATATATTTGGTGTACTTTCATATTTTATGTACAGTATATAGTATATATTTGGTGACATTTGATATTTTATATACAATAAATAAGATATTATTCTTGAAATTTGATATTTTATGTACAGTATATACTATATGTTTGGTGAAATTTGATATTATAGGTACAGTATATAATATATATTTGTTGAAATTTGATATTTTATGTACAGTATATAATATATATTTGGTGAAATTTTATATTTTATGTACAGTATATAAGATATATTTGGTGTACTTTCATATTTTATGTACAGTATATTGTATATATTTGGTGACATTTGATATTTTATATACAGTATATAATATATATTTGTTAAAATTTGATATTTTATGTACAGTATATAATATATATTTTTTGAAATTTTATATTTTATGTCCAGTATATAAGATATATTTTGTGTACTTTCATATTTTATGTACAGTATATAGCATATATTTGGTGACATTTGATATTTTATGTACAGTGTATAATATATACTTGGTGAAATTTTATATTTTATGTACAGTATATAATATATATTTGGTGTACTTTCATATTTCATGTACAGTATATAGTATATATTTGGTGACATTTGATATTTTATATACAGTAAATAAGATATTATTCTTGAAATTTGATATTTTATGTACAGTATATACTATATGTTTGGTGAAATTTGATATTATAGGTACAGTATATAATATATATTTGTTGAAATTTGATATTTTATGTACAGTATATAATATATATTTGGTGAAATTTTATATTTTATGTACAGTATATAAGATATATTTGGTGTACTTTCATATTTTATGTACAGTATATAGTATATATTTGGTGACATTTGATATTTTATATACAGTATATAATATATATTTGTTAAAATTTGATATTTTATGTAAAGTATATAATATATATTTTTTGAAATTTTATATTTTATGTACAGTATATAATATATATTTGGTGTACTTTCATATTTTATGTACAGTATATAGTATATATTTGGTGACATTTGATATTTTATGTACAGTGTATAATATATATTTGGTGAAATTTTATATTTTATGTACAGTATATAATATATATTTGGTGTACTTTCATATTTTATGTACAGTATATAGTATATATTTGGTGACATTTGGTATTTTATATACAATAAATAAGATATTATTCTTGAAATTTGATATTTTATGTACAGTATATACTATATGTTTGGTGAAATTTGATATTATAGGTACAGTATATAATATATATTTGTTGAAATTTGATATTTTATGTACAGTATATAATATATATTTGGTGAAATTTTATATTTTATGTAGAGTATATAAGATATATTTGGTGTACTTTAATATTTTATGTACAGTATATAGTATATATTTGGTGACATTTGATATTTTATATACAGTATATAATATATATTTGTTAAAATTTGATATTTTATGTACAGTATATAATATATATTTTTTGAAATTTTATATTTTATGTACAGTATATAATATATATTTGGTGTACTTTCATATTTTATGTACAGTATATAGTATATATTTGGTGACATTTGATATTTTATGTACAGTGTATAATATATATTTGATGAAATTTTATATTTTATGTACAGTATATAATATATATTTGGTGTACTTTCATATTTTATGTACAGTATATAGTATATATTTGGTGACATTTGATATTTTATATACAATAAATAAGATATTATTCTTGAAATTTGATATTTTATGTACAGTATATACTATATGTTTGGTGAAATTTGATATTATAGGTACAGTATATAATATATATTTATTGAAATTTGATATTTTATGTACAGTATATAATATATATTTGGTGAAATTTTATATTTTATGTACAGTATATAAGATATATTTGGTGTACTTTCATATTTTATGTACAGTATATAGTATATATTTGGTGACATTTGATATTTTATATTCAGTATATAATATATATTTGTTAAAATTTGATATTTTATGTACAGTATATAATATATATTTTCTGAAATTTTATATTTTATGTACAGTATATAATATATATTTGGTGTACTTTCATATTTTATGTACAGTATATAGTATATATTTGGTGACATTTGATATTTTATGTACAGTGTATAATAAATATTTGGTGAAATTTTATATTTTATGTACAGTATATAATATATATTTGTTGTACTTTCATATTTTATGTACAGTATATAGTATATATTTGGTGACATTTGATATTTTATATACAATAAATAAGATATTATTCTTGAAATTTGATATTTTATGTACAGTATATACTATATGTTTGGTGAAATTTGATATTATAGGTACAGTATATAATATATATTTGTTGAAATTTGATATTTTATGTACAGTATATAATATATATTTGGTGAAATTTTATATTTTATGTACAGTATATAAGATATATTTGGTGTACTTTCATATTTTATGTACAGTATATAGTATATATTTGGTGACATTTGATATTTTATATTCAGTATATAATATATATTTGTTAAAATTTGATATTTTATGTACAGTATATAATATATATTTTCTGAAATTTTATATTTTATGTACAGTATATAATATATATTTGGTGTACTTTCATATTTTATGTACAGTATACAGTATATATTTGGTGACATTTGATATTTTATGTACAGTGTATAATATATATTTGGTGAAATTTTATATTTTATGTACAGTATATAATATATATTTGGTGTACTTTCATATTTTATGTACAGTATATAGTATATATTTGGTGACATTTGATATTTTATATACAATAAATAAGATATTATTCTTGAAATTTGATATTTTATGTACAGTATATACTATATGTTTGGTGAAATTTGATATTATAGGTACAGTATATAATATATATTTGTTGAAATTTGATATTTTATGTACAGTATATAATATATACTTGGTGAAATTTTATATTTTATGTACAGTATATAAGATATATTTGGTGTACTTTAATATTTTATGTACAGTATATAGTATATATTTGGTGACATTTGATATTTTATATACAGTATATAATATATATTTGTTAAAATTTGATATTTTATGTACAGTATATAATATATATTTTTTGAAATTTTATATTTTATGTACAGTATATAATATATATTTGGTGTACTTTCATATTTTATGTACAGTATATAGTATATATTTGGTGACATTTGATATTTTATGTACAGTGTATAATATATATTTGATGAAATTTTATATTTTATGTACAGTATATAATATATATTTGGTGTACTTTCATATTTTATGTACAGTATATAGTATATATTTGGTGACATTTGATATTTTATATACAATAAATAAGATATTATTCTTGAAATTTGATATTTTATGTACAGTATATACTATATGTTTGGTGAAATTTGATATTATAGGTACAGTATATAATATATATTTATTGAAATTTGATATTTTATGTACAGTATATAATATATATTTGGTGAAATTTTATATTTTATGTACAGTATATAAGATATATTTGGTGTACTTTCATATTTTATGTACAGTATATAGTATATATTTGGTGACATTTGATATTTTATATTCAGTATATAATATATATTTGTTAAAATTTCATATTTTATGTACAGTATATAATATATATTTTCTGAAATTTTATATTTTATGTACAGTATATAATATATATTTGGTGTACTTTCATATTTTATGTACAGTATATAGTATATATTTGGTGACATTTGATATTTTATGTACAGTGTATAATATATATTTGGTGAAATTTTATATTTTATGTACAGTATATAATATATATTTGTTGTACTTTCATATTTTATGTACAGTATATAGTATATATTTGGTGACATTTGATATTTTATATACAATAAATAAGATATTATTCTTGAAATTTGATATTTTATGTACAGTATATACTATATGTTTGGTGAAATTTGATATTATAGGTACAGTATATAATATATATTTGTTGAAATTTGATATTTTATGTACAGTATATAATATATATTTGGTGAAATTTTATATTTTATGTACAGTATATAAGATATATTTGGTGTACTTTCATATTTTATGTACAGTATACAGTATATATTTGGTGACATTTGATATTTTATATTCAGTATATAATATATATTTGTTAAAATTTGATATTTTATGTACAGTATATAATATATATTTTCTGAAATTTTATATTTTATGTACAGTATATAATATATATTTGGTGTACTTTCATATTTTATGTACAGTATACAGTATATATTTGGTGACATTTGATATTTTATGTACAGTGTATAATATATATTTGGTGAAATTTTATATTTTATGTACAGTATATAATATATATTTGGTGTACTTTCATATTTTATGTACAGTATATAGTATATATTTGGTGACATTTGATATTTTATATACAATAAATAAGATATTATTCTTGAAATTTGATATTTTATGTACAGTATATACTATATGTTTGGTGAAATTTGATATTATAGGTACAGTATATAATATATATTTGTTGAAATTTGATATTTTATGTACAGTATATAATATATACTTGGTGAAATTTTATATTTTATGTACAGTATATAAGATATATTTGGTGTACTTTAATATTTTATGTACAGTATATAGTATATATTTGGTGACATTTGATATTTTATATACAGTATATAATATATATTTGTTAAAATTTGATATTTTATGTACAGTATATAATATATATTTTTTGAAATTTTATATTTTATGTACAGTATATAATATATATTTGGTGTACTTTCATATTTTATGTACAGTATATAGTATATATTTGGTGACATTTGATATTTTATGTACAGTGTATAATATATATTTGATGAAATTTTATATTTTATGTACAGTATATAATATATATTTGGTGTACTTTCATATTTTATGTACAGTATATAGTATATATTTGGTGACATTTGATATTTTATATACAATAAATAAGATATTATTCTTGAAATTTGATATTTTATGTACAGTATATACTATATGTTTGGTGAAATTTGATATTATAGGTACAGTATATAATATATATTTATTGAAATTTGATATTTTATGTACAGTATATAATATATATTTGGTGAAATTTTATATTTTATGTACAGTATATAAGATATATTTGGTGTACTTTCATATTTTATGTACAGTATATAGTATATATTTGGTGACATTTGATATTTTATATTCAGTATATAATATATATTTGTTAAAATTTCATATTTTATGTACAGTATATAATATATATTTTCTGAAATTTTATATTTTATGTACAGTATATAATATATATTTGGTGTACTTTCATATTTTATGTACAGTATATAGTATATATTTGGTGACATTTGATATTTTATGTACAGTGTATAATATATATTTGGTGAAATTTTATATTTTATGTACAGTATATAATATATATTTGGTGTACTTTCATATTTTATGTACAGTATATAGTATATATTTGGTGACATTTGATATTTTATATACAATAAATAAGATATTATTCTTGAAATTTGATATTTTATGTACAGTATATACTATATGTTTGGTGAAATTTGTTATTATAGGTACAGTATATAATATATATTTGTTGAAATTTGATATTTTATGTACAGTATATAATATATATTTGGTGAAATTTTATATTTTATGTACAGTATATAAGATATATTTGGTGTACTTTCATATTTTATGTACAGTATATAGTATATATTTGGTGACATTTGATATTTTATATACAGTATATAATATATATTTGTTAAAATTTGATATTTTATGTACAGTATATAATATATATTTTTTGAAATTTTATATTTTATGTCCAGTATATAAGATATATTTTGTGTACTTTCATATTTTATGTACAGTATATAGCATATATTTGGTGACATTTGATATTTTATGTACAGTGTATAATATATACTTGGTGAAATTTTATATTTTATGTACAGTATATAATATATATTTGGTGTACTTTCATATTTCATGTACAGTATATAGTATATATTTGGTGACATTTGATATTTTATATACAATAAATAAGATATTATTCTTGAAATTTGATATTTTATGTACAGTATATACTATATGTTTGGTGAAATTTGATATTATAGGTACAGTATATAATATATATTTGTTGAAATTTGATATTTTATGTACAGTATATAATATATATTTGGTGAAATTTGATATTTTATGTACAGTATATAAGATATATTTGGTGTACTTTCATATTTTATGTACAGTATATAGTATATATTTGGTGACATTTGATATTTTATATTCAGTATATAATATATATTTGTTAAAATTTGATATTTTATGTACAGTATATAATATATATTTTCTGATATTTTATATTTTATGTACAGTATATAATATATATTTGGTGTACTTTCATATTTTATGTACAGTATATAGTATATATTTGGTGACATTTGATATTTTATGTACAGTGTATAATATATATTTGGTGAAATTTTATATTTTATGTACAGTATATAATATATATTTGGTGTACTTTCATATTTTATGTACAGTATATAGTATATATTTGGTGACATTTGATATTTTATATACAATAAATAAGATATTATTCTTGAAATTTGATATTTTATGTACAGTATATACTATATGTTTGGTGAAATTTGTTATTATAGGTACAGTATATAATATATATTTGTTGAAATTTGATATTTTACGTACAGTATATAATATATATTTGGTGAAATTTTATATTTTATGTACAGTATATAAGATATATTTGGTGTACTTTCATATTTTATGTACAGTATATAGTATATATTTGGTGACATTTGATATTTTATATTCAGTATATAATATATATTTGTTAAAATTTGATATTTTATGTACAGTATATAATATATATTTTCTGAAATTTTATATTTTATGTACAGTATATAATATATATTTGGTGTACTTTCATATTTTATGTACAGTATATAGTATATATTTGGTGACATTTGATATTTTATGTACAGTGTATAATATATATTTGGTGAAATTTTATATTTTATGTACAGTATATAATATATATTTGGTGTACTTTCATATTTTATGTACAGTATATAGTATATATTTGGTGACATTTGATATTTTATATACAATAAATAAGATATTATTCTTGAAATTTGATATTTTATGTACAGTATATACTATATGTTTGGTGAAATTTGTTATTATAGGTACAGTATATAATATATATTTGTTGAAATTTGATATTTTATGTACAGTATATAATATATATTTGGTGAAATTTTATATTTTATGTACAGTATATAAGTATTATTTGGTGTACTTTCATATTTTATGTACAGTATATAGTATATATTTGGTGACATTTGATATTTTATATACAGTATATAATATATATTTGTTAAAATTTGATATTTTATGTACAGTATATAATATATATTTTTTGAAATTTTATATTTTATGTCCAGTATATAAGATATATTTTGTGTACTTTCATATTTTATGTACAGTATATAGCATATATTTGGTGACATTTGATATTTTATGTACAGTGTATAATATATACTTGGTGAAATTTTATATTTTATGTACAGTATATAATATATATTTGGTGTACTTTCATATTTCATGTACAGTATATAGTATATATTTGGTGACATTTGATATTTTATATACAATAAATAAGATATTATTCTTGAAATTTGATATTTTATGTACAGTATATACTATATGTTTGGTGAAATTTGATATTATAGGTACAGTATATAATATATATTTGTTGAAATTTGATATTTTATGTACAGTATATAATATATATTTGGTGAAATTTGATATTTTATGTACAGTATATAAGATATATTTGGTGTACTTTCATATTTTATGTACAGTATATAGTATATATTTGGTGACATTTGATATTTTATATTCAGTATATAATATATATTTGTTAAAATTTGATATTTTATGTACAGTATATAATATATATTTTCTGAAATTTTATATTTTATGTACAGTATATAATATATATTTGGTGTACTTTCATATTTTATGTACAGTATATAGTATATATTTGGTGACATTTGATATTTTATGTACAGTGTATAATATATATTTGGTGAAATTTTATATTTTATGTACAGTATATAATATATATTTGGTGTACTTTCATATTTTATGTACAGTATATAGTATATATTTGGTGACATTTGATATTTTATATACAATAAATAAGATATTATTCTTGAAATTTGATATTTTATGTACAGTATATACTATATGTTTGGTGAAATTTGTTATTATAGGTACCGTATATAATATATATTTGTTGAAATTTGATATTTTACGTACAGTATATAATATATATTTGGTGAAATTTTATATTTTATGTACAGTATATAAGATATATTTGGTGTACTTTCATATTTTATGTACAGTATATAGTATATATTTGGTGACATTTGATATTTTATATTCAGTATATAATATATATTTGTTAAAATTTGATATTTTATGTACAGTATATAATATATATTTTCTGAAATTTTATATTTTATGTACAGTATATAATATATATTTGGTGTACTTTCATATTTTATGTACAGTATATAGTATATATTTGGTGACATTTGATATTTTATGTACAGTGTATAATATATATTTGGTGAAATTTTATATTTTATGTACAGTATATAAGATATATTTGGTGTACTTTCATATTTTATGTACAGTATATAGTATATATTTGGTGACATTTGATATTTTATATACAATAAATAAGATATTATTCTTGAAATTTGATATTTTATGTACAGTATATACTATATGTTTGGTGAAATTTGTTATTATAGGTACAGTATATAATATATATTTGTTGAAATTTGATATTTTATGTACAGTATATAATATATATTTGGTGAAATTTTATATTTTATGTACAGTATATAAGTATTATTTGGTGTACTTTCATATTTTATGTACAGTATATAGTATATATTTGGTGACATTTGATATTTTATATACAGTATATAATATATATTTGTTAAAATTTGATATTTTATGTACAGTATATAATATATATTTTTTGAAATTTTATATTTTATGTCCAGTATATAAGATATATTTCGTGTACTTTCATATTTTATGTACAGTATATAGCATATATTTGGTGACATTTGATATTTTATGTACAGTGTATAATATATACTTGGTGAAATTTTATATTTTATGTACAGTATATAATATATATTTGGTGTACTTTCATATTTCATGTACAGTATATAGTATATATTTGGTGACATTTGATATTTTATATACAATAAATAAGATATTATTCTTGAAATTTGATATTTTATGTACAGTATATACTATATGTTTGGTGAAATTTGATATTATAGGTACAGTATATAATATATATTTGTTGAAATTTGATATTTTATGTACAGTATATAATATATATTTGGTGAAATTTTATATTTTATGTACAGTATATAAGATATATTTGGTGTACTTTCATATTTTATGTACAGTATATAGTATATATTTGGTGACATTTGATATTTTATATTCAGTATATAATATATATTTGTTAAAATTTGATATTTTATGTACAGTATATAATATATATTTTCTGAAATTTTATATTTTATGTACAGTATATAATATATATTTGGTGTACTTTCATATTTTATGTACAGTATATAGTATATATTTGGTGACATTTGATATTTTATGTACAGTGTATAATATATATTTGGTGAAATTTTATATTTTATGTACAGTATATAATATATATTTGGTGTACTTTCATATTTTATGTACAGTATATAGTATATATTTGGTGACATTTGATATTTTATATACAATAAATAAGATATTATTCTTGAAATTTGATATTTTATGTACAGTATATACTATATGTTTGGTGAAATTTGTTATTATAGGTACAGTATATAATATATATTTGTTGAAATTTGATATTTTACGTACAGTATATAATATATATTTGGTGAAATTTTATATTTTATGTACAGTATATAAGATATATTTGGTGTACTTTCATATTTTATGTACAGTATATAGTATATATTTGGTGACATTTGATATTTTATATTCAGTATATAATATATATTTGTTAAAATTTGATATTTTATGTACAGTATATAATATATATTTTCTGAAATTTTATATTTTATGTACAGTATATAATATATATTTGGTGTACTTTCATATTTTATATACAGTATATAGTATATATTTGGTGACATTTGATATTTTATGTACAGTGTATAATATATATTTGGTGAAATTTTATATTTTATGTACAGTATATAATATATATTTTTTGAAATTTTATATTTTATGTACAGTATATAAGATATATTTGGTGTACTTTCATATTTTATGTACAGTATATAGTATATATTTGGTGACATTTGATATTTTATGTACAGTGTATAATATATATTTGGTGAAATTTTATATTTTATGTACAGTATATAATATATATTTGGTGTACTTTCATATTTTATGTACAGTATATAGTATATATTTGGTGACATTTGATATTTTATATACAATAAATAAGATATTATTCTTGAAATTTGATATTTTATGTACAGTATATACTATATGTTTGGTGAAATTTGATATTATAGGTACAGTATATAATATATATTTGTTGAAATTTGATATTTTATGTACAGTATATAATATATATTTGGTGAAATTTTATATTTTATGTACAGTATATAAGATATATTTGGTGTACTTTCATATTTTATGTACAGTATATAGTATATATTTGGTGACATTTGATATTTTATATACAGTATATAATATATATTTGTTAAAATTTGATATTTTATGTACAGTATATAATATATATTTTTTGAAATTTTATATTTTATGTACAGTATATAATATATATTTGGTGTACTTTCATATTTTATGTACAGTATATAGTATATATTTGATGACATTTGATATTTTATACACAATAAATAAGATATTATTCTTGAAATTTGATATTTTATGTACAGTATATACTATATGTTTGGTGAAATTTGATATTATAGGTACAGTATATAATATATATTTGTTGAAATCTGATATTTTATGTACTGTATATAATATATATTTGGTGAAATTTTATATTTTATGTACAGTATATAAGATATATTTGGTGTACTTTCATATTTTATGTACAGTATATAGTATATATTTGGTGACAGTTGATATTTTATATACAGTATATAATATATATTTGTTAAAATTTGATATTTTATGTACAGTATATAATATATATTTTTTGAAATTTTATATTTTATGTCCAGTATATAATATATATTTCGTGTACTTTCATATTTTATGTACAGTATATAGTATATATTTTGTGACATTTGATATTTTATGTACAGTGTATAATATATACTTGGTGAAATTTTATATTTTATGTACAGTATATAATATATATTTGGTGTACTTTCATATTTTATGTACAGTATATAGTATATATTTGGTGACATTTGATATTTTATATACAATAAATAAGATATTATTCTTGAAATTTGATATTTTTTGTACAGTATATACTATATGTTTGGTGAAATTTGATATTATAGGTACAGTATATAATATATATTTGTTGAAATTTGATATTTTATGTACAGTATATAATATATATTTGGTGAAATTTTATATTTTATGTACAGTATATAAGATATATTTGGTGTACTTTCATATTTTATGTACAGTATATAGTATATATTTGGTGACATTTGATATTTTATATTCAGTATATAATATATATTTGTTAAAATTTGATATTTTATGTACAGTATATAATATATATTTTCTGAAATTTTATATTTTATGTACAGTATATAATATATATTTGGTGTACTTTCATATTTTATGTACAGTATATAGTATATATTTGGTGACATTTGATATTTTATGTACAGTGTATAATATATATTTGGTGAAATTTTATATTTTATGTACAGTATATAATATATATTTGGTGTACTTTCATATTTTATGTACAGTATATAGTATATATTTGGTGACATTTGATATTTTATATACAATAAATAAGATATTATTCTTGAAATTTGATATTTTATGTACAGTATATACTATATGTTTGGTGAAATTTGATATTATAGGTACAGTATATAATATATATTTGTTGAAATTTGATATTTTATGTACAGTATATAATATATATTTGGTGAAATTTTATATTTTATGTACAGTATATAAGATATATTTGGTGTACTTTCATATTTTATGTACAGTATATAGTATATATTTGGTGACATTTGATATTTTATATACAGTATATAATATATATTTGTTAAAATTTGATATTTTATGTACAGTATATAATATATATTTTTTGAAATTTTATATTTTATGTACAGTATATAATATATATTTGGTGTACTTTCATATTTTATGTACAGTATATAGTATATATTTGGTGACATTTGATATTTTATGTACAGTGTATAATATATATTTGATGAAATTTTATATTTTATGTACAGTATATAATATATATTTTTTGAAATTTTATATTTTATGTCCAGTATATAATATATATTTCGTGTACTTTCATATTTTATGTACAGTATATAGTATATATTTTGTGACATTTGATATTTTATGTACAGTGTATAATATATACTTGGTGAAATTTTATATTTTATGTACAGTATATAATATATATTTGGTGTACTTTCATATTTTATGTACAGTATATAGTATATATTTGGTGACATTTGATATTTTATATACAATAAATAAGATATTATTCTTGAAATTTGATATTTTTTGTACAGTATATACTATATGTTTGGTGAAATTTGATATTATAGGTACAGTATATAATATATATTTGTTGAAATTTGATATTTTATGTACAGTATATAATATATATTTGGTGAAATTTTATATTTTATGTACAGTATATAAGATATATTTGGTGTACTTTCATATTTTATGTACAGTATATAGTATATATTTGGTGACATTTGATATTTTATATTCAGTATATAATATATATTTGTTAAAATTTGATATTTTATGTACAGTATATAATATATATTTTCTGAAATTTTATATTTTATGTACAGTATATAATATATATTTGGTGTACTTTCATATTTTATGTACAGTATATAGTATATATTTGGTGACATTTGATATTTTATGTACAGTGTATAATATATATTTGGTGAAATTTTATATTTTATGTACAGTATATAATATATATTTGGTGTACTTTCATATTTTATGTACAGTATATAGTATATATTTGGTGACATTTGATATTTTATATACAATAAATAAGATATTATTCTTGAAATTTGATATTTTATGTACAGTATATACTATATGTTTGGTGAAATTTGATATTATAGGTACAGTATATAATATATATTTGTTGAAATTTGATATTTTATGTACAGTATATAATATATATTTGGTGAAATTTTATATTTTATGTACAGTATATAAGATATATTTGGTGTACTTTCATATTTTATGTACAGTATATAGTATATATTTGGTGACATTTGATATTTTATATACAGTATATAATATATATTTGTTAAAATTTGATATTTTATGTACAGTATATAATATATATTTTTTGAAATTTTATATTTTATGTACAGTATATAATATGTATTTGGTGTACTTTCATATTTTATGTACAGTATATAGTATATATTTGGTGACATTTGATATTTTATGTACAGTGTATAATATATATTTGATGAAATTTTATATTTTATGTACAGTATATAATATATATTTTTTGAAATTTTATATTTTATGTACAGTATATAAGATATATTTGGTGTACTTTCATATTTTATGTACAGTATATAGTATATATTTGGTGACATTTGATATTTTATGTACAGTGTATAATATATATTTGGTGAAATTTTATATTTTATGTACAGTATATAATATATATTTGGTGTACTTTCATATTTTATGTACAGTATATAGTATATATTTGGTGACATTTGATATTTTATATACAATAAATAAGATATTATTCTTGAAATTTGATATTTTATGTACAGTATATACTATATGTTTGGTGAAATTTGATATTATAGGTACAGTATATAATATATATTTGTTGAAATTTGATATTTTATGTACAGTATATAATATATATTTGGTGAAATTTTATATTTTATGTACAGTATATAAGATATATTTGGTGTACTTTCATATTTTATGTACAGTATATAGTATATATTTGGTGACATTTGATATTTTATATACAGTATATAATATATATTTGTTAAAATTTGATATTTTATGTACAGTATATAATATATATTTTTTGAAATTTTATATTTTATGTACAGTATATAATATATATTTGGTGTACTTTCATATTTTATGTACAGTATATAGTATATATTTGATGACATTTGATATTTTATATACAATAAATAAGATATTATTCTTGAAATTTGATATTTTATGTACAGTATATACTATATGTTTGGTGAAATTTGATATTATAGGTACAGTATATAATATATATTTGTTGAAATCTGATATTTTATGTACTGTATATAATATATATTTGGTGAAATTTTATATTTTATGTACAGTATATAAGATATATTTGGTGTACTTTCATATTTTATGTACAGTATATAGTATATATTTGGTGACAGTTGATATTTTATATACAGTATATAATATATATTTGTTAAAATTTGATATTTTATGTACAGTATATAATATATATTTTTTGAAATTTTATATTTTATGTCCAGTATATAATATATATTTCGTGTACTTTCATATTTTATGTACAGTATATAGTATATATTTTGTGACATTTGATATTTTATGTACAGTGTATAATATATACTTGGTGAAATTTTATATTTTATGTACAGTATATAATATATATTTGGTGTACTTTCATATTTTATGTACAGTTTATAGTATATATTTGGTGACATTTGATATTTTATATACAATAAATAAGATATTATTCTTGAAATTTGATATTTTTTGTACAGTATATACTATATGTTTGGTGAAATTTGATATTATAGGTACAGTATATAATATATATTTGTTGAAATTTGATATTTTATGTACAGTATATAATATATATTTGGTGAAATTTTATATTTTATGTACAGTATATAAGATATATTTGGTGTACTTTCATATTTTATGTACAGTATAAAGTATATATTTGGTGACATTTGATATTTTATATACAGTATATAATATATATTTGTTAAAATTTTATATTTTATGTACAGTATATAATATATATTTTTTGAAATTTTATATTTTATGTACAGTATATAATATATATTTGGTGTACTTTCATACTTTATGTACAGTATATAGTATATATTTGGTGACATTTGATATTTTATGTACAGTGTATAATATATATTTGGTGAAATTTTATATTTTATGTACAGTATATAATATATATTTGGTGTACTTTCATATTTTATGTACAGTATATAGTATATATTTGGTGACATTTGATATTTTATATACAATAAATAAGATATTATTCTTGAAATTTGATATTTTATGTACAGTATATACTATATGTTTGGTGAAATTTGATATTATAGGTACAGTATATAATATATATTTGTTGAAATTTGATATTTTATGTACAGTATATAATATATATTTGGTGTACTTTCATATTTTATGTACAGTATATAAGATATATTTGGTGTACTTTCATATTTTATGTACAGTATATAGTATATATTTGGTGACATTTGATATTTTATATACAGTATATAATATATATTTGGTGTACTTTCATATTTTATGTACAGTATATAGTATATATTTGGTGACATTTGATATTTCATATACAATAAATAAGATATTATTCTTGAAATTTGATATTTTATGTACAGTATATACTATATGTTTGGTGAAATTTGATATTATAGGTACAGTATATAATATATATTTGTTGAAATTTGATATTTTATGTACAGTATATAATATATATTTGGTGAAATTTTATATTTTATGTACAGTATATAAGATATATTTGGTGTAATTTCATATTTTATGTACAGTATATAGTATATATTTGGTGACATTTGATATTTTATATACAGTATATAATATATATTTGTTAAAATTTGATATTTTATGTACAGTATATAATATATATTTTTTGAAATTTTATATTTTATGTACAGTATATAAGATATATTTGGTGTACTTTCATATTTTATGTACAGTATATAGTATATATTTGATGACTTTTGTTATTTTATATACAATAAATAAGATATTATTCTTGAAATTTGATATTTTATGTACAGTATATACTATATGTTTGGTGAAATTTGATATTATAGGTACAGTATATAATATATATTTGTTGAAATTTGATATTTTATGTACAGTATATAATATATATTTGGTGAAATTTTATATTTTATGTACAGTATATAAGATATATTTGGTGTACTTTCATATTTTATGTACAGTATATAGTATATATTTGGTGACATTTGATATTTTATATACAGTATATAATATATATTTGTTAAAATTTGATATTTTATGTACAGTATATAATATATATTTTTTGAAATTTTATATTTTATGTCCAGTATATAATATATATTTGGTGAACTTTCATATTTTATGTACAGTATATAGTATATATTTGGTGACATTTGATATTTTATGTACAGTGTATAATATATACTTGGTGAAATTTTATATTTTATGTACAGTATATAATATATATTTGGTGTACTTTCATATTTTATGTACAGTATATAGTATATATTTGGTGACATTTGATATTTTATATACAATAAATAAGATATTATTCTTGAAATTTGATATTTTATGTACAGTATATACTATATGTTTGGTGAAATTTGATATTATAGGTACAGTATATAATATATATTTGTTGAAATTTGATATTTTATGTACAGTATATAATATATATTTGGTGAAATTTTATATTTTATGTACAGTATATAAGATATATTTGGTGTAATTTCATATTTTATGTACAGTATATAGTATATATTTGGTGACATTTGATATTTTATATACAGTATATAATATATATTTGTTAAAATTTGATATTTTATGTACAGTATATAATATATATTTTTTGAAATTTTATATTTTATGTACAGTATATAATATATATTTGGTGTACTTTCATATTTTATGTACAGTATATAGTATATATTTGGTGACATTTGATATTTTATGTACAGTGTATAATATATATTTGGTGAAATTTTATATTTTATGTACAGTATATAATATATATTTGGTGTACTTTCATATTTTATGTACAGTATATAGTATATATTTGGTGACATTTGATATTTTATATACAATAAATAGGATATTATTCTTGAAATTTGATATTTTATGTACAGTATATACTATATGTTTGGTGAAATTTTATATTATAGGTACAGTATATAATATATATTTGTTGAAATTTGATATTTTATGTACAGAATATAATATATATTTGGTGAAATTTTATATTTTATGTACAGTATATAAGATATATTTGGTGTACTTTCATATTTTATGTACAGTATATAGTATATATTTGGTGACATTTGATATTTTATATACAGTATATAATATATATTTGTTAAAATTTGATATTTTATGTACAGTATATAATATATATTTTTTGAAATTTTATATTTTATATACTGTATATAATATATATTTGGTGTACTTTCATACTTTATGTACAGTATATAGTATATATTTGGTGACATTTGATATTTTATGTACAGTGTATAATATATATTTGGTGAAATTTTATATTTTATTTACAGTATATAATATATATTTGGTGTACTTTCATATTTTATGTACAGTATATAGTATATATTTGGTGACATTTGATATTTTATATACAATAAATAAGATATTATTCTTGAAATTTGATATTTTATGTACAGTATATACTATATGTTTGGTGAAATTTGATATTATAGGTACAGTATATAATATATATTTGTTGAAATTTGATATTTTATATACAGAATATAATATATATTTGGTGAAATTTTATATTTTATGTACAGTATATAAGATATATTTGGTGTACTTTCATATTTTATGTACAGTATATAGTATATATTTGGTGACATTTGATATTTTATATACAGTATATAATATATATTTGTTAAAATTTGATATTTTATGTACAGTATATAATATATATTTTTTGAAATTTTATATTTTATGTACAGTATATAATATATATTTGGTGTACTTTCATATTTTATGTACAGTATATAGTATATATTTGATGACATTTGATATTTTATATACAATAAATAAGATATTATTCTTGAAATTTGATATTTTATGTACAGTATATACTATATGTTTGGTGAAATTTGATATTATAGGTACAGTATATAATATATATTTGTTGAAATTTGATATTTTATGTACAGTATATAATATATATTTGGTGAAATTTTATATTTTATGTACACTATATAAGATATATTTGGTGTACTTTCATATTTTATGTACAGTATATAGTATATATTTGGTGACATTTGATATTTTATATACAGTATATAATATATATTTGTTAAAATTTGATATTTTATGTACAGTATATAATATATATTTTTTGAAATTTTATATTTTATGTACAGTATATAATATATATTTTGTGTACTTTCATATTTTATGTACAGTATATAGTATATATTTGGTGACATTTGATATTTTATATACAATAAATAAGATATTATTCTTGAAATTTGATATTTTATGTATAGTATATACTATATGTTTGGTGAAATTTGATATTATAGGTACAGTATATAATATATATTTGTTGAAATTTGATATTTTATGTACAGTATATAATATATATTTGGTGAAATTTTATATTTTATGTACAGTGTATAAGATATATTTGGTGTACTTTCATATTTTATGTACAGTATAAAGTATATATTTGGTGACATTTGATATTTTATATAGAGTATATAATATATATTTGTTAAAATTTTATATTTTATGTACAGTATATAGTATATATTTTTTGAAATTTTATATTTTATGTACAGTATATAATATATATTTGGTGTACTTTCATACTTTATGTACAGTATATAGTATATATTTGGTGACATTTGATATTTTTTGTACAGTGTATAATATATATTTGGTGAAATTTTATATTTTATGTACAGTATATAATATATATTTGGTGTACTTTCATATTTTATGTACAGTATATAGTATATATTTGGTGACATTTGATATTTTATATACAATAAATAAGATATTATTCTTGAAATTTGATATTATATGTACAGTATATACTATATGTTTGGTGAAATTTGATATTATAGGTACAGTATATAATATATATTTGTTGAAATTTGATATTTTATGTACAGTATATAATATATATTTGGTGTACTTCCATATTTTATGTACAGTATATAAGATATATTTGGTGTACTTTCATATTTTATGTACAGTATATAGTATATATTTGGTGACATTTGATATTTTATATACAGTATATAATATATATTTGGTGTACTTTCATATTTTATGTACAGTATATAGTATATATTTGGTGACATTTGATATTTTATATACAATAAATAAGATATTATTCTTGAAATTTGATATTTTATGTACAGTATATACTATATGTTTGGTGAAATTTGATATTATAGGTACAGTATATAATATATATTTGTTGAAATTTGATATTTTATGTACAGTATATAATATATATTTGGTGAAATTTTATATTTTATGTACAGTATATAAGATATATTTGGTGTACTTTCATATTTTATGTACAGTATATAGCATATATTTGGTGACATTTGATATTTTATGTAAAGTATATATTATATATTTGTTGAAATTTGATATTTTATGTATAGTATATGATATATATTTGGTGAAATTTTATATTTTATATACAGTATATAATATATAATTGGAGTACTTTCATATTTTATCTACAGTATATAGTATATATTTGGTGACATTTGATATTTTATGTACAGTATAATATATATTTTTTGAAATTTTATACTTTATGTACAGTATATAATATATATTTGGTGTAACTTCATATTTTGTGTACAGTATATAGTATATATTTGGTGACATTTGATATTTTATATACAATAAATGAGATATGTTTCTTGAAATTTGATATTTTATGTACAGTATATAGTATATATTTGGTGACATTTGATATTTTATGTACAGTGTATAATATATACTTGGTGAAATTTTATATTTTATGTAGAGTATATAATATATATTTGGTGTACTTTCATATTTTATGTACAGTATATAGTATATATTTGGTGACATTTGATATTTTATATACAATAAATAAGATATTATTCTTGAAATTTGATATTTTTTGTACAGTATATACTATATGTTTGGTGAAATTTGATATTATAGGTACAGTATATAATATATATTTGTTGAAATTTGATATTTTATGTACAGTATATAATATATATTTGGTGAAATTTTATATTTTACGTACAGTATATAAGATATATTTGGTGTACTTTCATATTTTATGTACAGTATAAAGTATATATTTGGTGACATTTCATATTTTATATACAGTATATAATATATATTTGTTAAAATTTGATATTTTATGTACAGTATATTATATATATTTTTTGAAATTTTATATTTTATGTACAGTATATAATATATATTTGGTGTACTTTCATACTTTATGTACAGTATATAGTATATATTTGGTGACATTTGATATTTTATGTACAGTGTATAATATATAATTGGTGAAATTTTATATTTTATGTACAGTATATAATATATATTTGGTGTACTTTCATATTTTATGTACAGTATATAGTATATATTTGGTGACATTTGATATTTTATATACAATAAATAAGATATTATTCTTGAAATTTGATATTTTATGTACAGTATATACTATATGTTTGGTGAAATTTGATATTATAGGTACAGTATATAATATATATTTGTTGGAATTTGATATTTTATGTACAGTATATAATATATATTTGGTGTACTTTCATATTTTATGTACAGTATATAAGATATATTTGGTGTACTTTCATATTTTATGTACAGTATATAGTATATATTTGGTGACATTTGATATTTTATATACAGTATATAATATATATTTGGTGTACTTTCATATTTTATGTACAGTATATAGTATATATTTGGTGACATTTGATATTTTATATACAATAAATAAGATATTATTCTTGAAATTTGATATTTTATGTACAGTATATACTATATGTTTGGTGAAATTTGATATTATAGGTACAGTATATAATATATATTTGTTGAAATTTGATATTTTATGTACAGTATATAATATATATTTGGTGAAATTTTATATTTTATGTACAGTTTATAAGATATATTTGGTGTACTTTCATATTTTATGTACAGTATATAGTGTATATTTGGTGACATTTGATATTTTATATACAGTATATAATATATATTTGTTAAAATTTGATATTTTATGTGCAGTATATAATATATATTTTTTGAAATTTTATATTTTATGTACAGTATATAAGATATATTTGGTGTGCTTTCATATTTTATGTACAGTATATAGTATATATTTGGTGACATTTGATATTTTATGTACAGTGTATAATATATATTTGGTGAAATTTTATATTTTATGTACAGTATATAATATATATTTGGTGTACTTTCATATTTTATGTACAGTATATAGTATATATTTGGTGACATTTGATATTTTATATACAATGAATAAGATATTATTCTTGAAATTTGATATTTTATGTACAGTATATACTATATGTTTGGTGAAATTTGATATTATAGGTACAGTATATAATATATATTTGTTGAAATTTGATATTTTATGTACAGTATATAATATATATTTGGTGAAATTTTATATTTTATGTACAGTATATAAGATATATTTGGTGTACGTTCATATTTTATGTACATTATATAGTATATATTTGGTGACATTTGATATTTTATATACAGTATATAATATATATTTGTTAAAATTTGATATTTTATGTACAGTATATAATATATATTTTTTGAAATTTTATATTTTATGTACAGTATATAATATATATTTGGTGTACTTTCATATTTTATGTACAGTATATAGTATATATTTGATGACATTTGATATTTTATATACAATAAATAAGATATTATTCTTGAAATTTGATATTTTATGTACAGTATATACTATATGTTTGGTGAAATTTGATATTATAGGTACAGTATATAATATATATTTGTTGAAATTTGATATTTTATGTACTGTATATAATATATATTTGGTGAAATTTTATATTTTATGTACAGTATATAAGATATATTTGGTGTACTTTCATATTTTATGTACAGTATATAGTATATATTTGGTGACATTTGATATTTTATATACAGTATATAATATATATTTGTTAAAATTTGATATTTTATGTACAGTATATAATATATATTTTTTGAAATTTTATATTTTATGTCCAGTATATAATATATATTTCGTGTACTTTCATATTTTATGTACAGTATATAGTATATATTTTGTGACATTTGATATTTTATGTACAGTGTATAATATATACTTGGTGAAATTTTATATTTTATGTACAGTATATAATATATATTTGGTGTACTTTCATATTTTATGTACAGTATATAGTATATATTTGGTGACATTTGATATTTTATATACAATAAATAAGATATTATTCTTGAAATTTGATATTTTTTGTACAGTATATACTATATGTTTGGTGAAATTTGATATTATAGGTACAGTATATAATATATATTTGTTGAAATTTGATATTTTATGTACAGTATATAATATATATTTGGTGAAATTTTATATTTTATGTACAGTATATAAGATATATTTGGTGTACTTTCATATTTTATGTACAGTATAAAGTATATATTTGGTGACATTTGATATTTTATATACAGTATATAATATATATTTGTTAAAATTTTATATTTTATGTACAGTATATAATATATATTTTTTGAAATTTTATATTTTATGTACAGTATATAATATATATTTGGTGTACTTTCATACTTTATGTACAGTATATAGTATATATTTGGTGACATTTGATATTTTATGTACAGTGTATAATATATATTTGGTGAAATTTTATATTTTATGTACAGTATATAATATATATTTGGTGTACTTTCATATTTTATGTACAGTATATAGTATATATTTGGTGACATTTGATATTTTATATACAATAAATAAGATATTATTCTTGAAATTTGATATTTTATGTACAGTATATACTATATGTTTGGTGAAATTTGATATTATAGGTACAGTATATAATATATATTTGTTGAAATTTGATATTTTATGTACAGTATATAATATATATTTGGTGTACTTTCATATTTTATGTACAGTATATAAGATATATTTGGTGTACTTTCATATTTTATGTACAGTATATAGTATATATTTGGTGACATTTGATATTTTATATACAGTATATAATATATATTTGTTAAAATTTGATATTTTATGTACAGTATATAATATATATTTTTTGAAATTTTATATTTTATGTACAGTATATAATATATATTTGGTGTACTTTCATATTTTATGTACAGTATATAGTATATATTTGGTGACATTTGATATTTTATGTACAGTGTATAATATATATTTGGTGAAATTTTATATTTTATGTACAGTATATAATATATATTTGGTGTACTTTCATATTTTATGTACAGTATATAGTATATATTTGGTGACATTTGATATTTTATATACAATAAATAGGATATTATTCTTGAAATTTGATATTTTATGTACAGTATATACTATATGTTTGGTGAAATTTGATATTATAGGTACAGTATATAATATATATTTGTTGAAATTTGATATTTTATGTACAGAATATAATATATATTTGGTGAAATTTTATATTTTATGTACAGTATATAAGATATATTTGGTGTACTTTCATATTTTATGTACAGTATATAGTATATATTTGGTGACATTTGATATTTTATATACAGTATATAATATATATTTGTTAAAATTTGATATTTTATGTACAGTATATAATATATATTTTTTGAAATTTTATATTTTATGTACAGTATATAATATCTATTTGGTGTACTTTCATATTTTATGTACAGTATATAGTATATATTTGGTGACATTTGATATTTTATATACAATAAATAAGATATTATTCTTGAAATTTGATATTTTATGTACAGTATATACTATATGTTTGGTGAAATTTGATATTATAGGTACAGTATATAATATATATTTGTTGAAATTTGATATTTTATGTACAGTATATAATACATATTTGGTGAAATTTTATATTTTATGTACAGTATATAAGATATATTTGGTGTACTTTCATATTTTATGTACAGTATATAGTATATATTTGGTGACATTTGATATTTTATATACAGTATATAATATATATTTGTTAAAATTTGATATTTTATGTACAGTATATATATATATTTTTTGAAATTTTATATTTTATATACTGTATATAATATATATTTGGTGTACTTTCATACTTTATGTACAGTATATAGTATATATTTGGTGACATTTGATATTTTATGTACAGTGTATAATATATATTTGGTGAAATTTTATATTTTATTTACAGTATATAATATATATTTGGTGTACTTTCATATTTTATGTACAGTATATAGTATATATTTGGTGACATTTGATATTTTATATACAATAAATAAGATATTATTCTTGAAATTTGATATTTTATTTACAGTATATACTATATGTTTGGTGAAATTTGATATTATAGGTACAGTATATAATATATATTTGTTGAAATTTGATATTTTATGTACAGAATATAATATATATTTGGTGAAATTTTATATTTTATGTACAGTACATAAGATATATTTGGTGTACTTTCATATTTTATGTACAGTATATAGTATATATTTGGTGACATTTGATATTTTATATACAGTATATAATATATATTTGTTAAAATTTGATATTTTATGTACAGTATATAATATATATTTTTTGAAATTTTATATTTTATGTACAGTATATAATATATATTTGGTGTACTTCCATATTTTATGTACAGTATATAAGATATATTTGGTGTACTTTCATATTTTATGTACAGTATATAGTATATATTTGGTGACATTTGATATTTTATATACAGTATATAATATATATTTGGTGTACTTTCATATTTTATGTACAGTATATAGTATATATTTGGTGACATTTAATATTTTATATACAATAAATAAGATATTATTCTTGAAATTTGATATTTTATGTACAGTATATACTATATGTTTGGTGAAATTTGATATTATAGGTACAGTATATAATATATATTTGTTGAAATTTGATATTTTATGTACAGTATATAATATATATTTGGTGAAATTTTATATTTTATGTACAGTATATAAGATATATTTGGTGTACTTTCATATTTTATGTACAGTATATAGCATATATTTGGTGACATTTGATATTTTATGTAAAGTATATAATATATATTTGTTGAAATTTGATATTTTATGTATAGTATATGATATATATTTGGTGAAATTTTATATTTTATATACAGTATATAATATATAATTGGAGTACTTTCATATTTTATCTACAGTATATAGTATATATTTGGTGACATTTGATATTTTATGTACAGTATATAATATATATTTTTTGAAATTTTATACTTTATGTACAGTATATAATATATATTTGGTGGAACTTCATATTTTGTGTACAGTATATAGTATATATTTGGTGACATTTGATATTTTATATACAATAAATGAGATATGTTTCTTGAAATTTGATATTTTATGTACAGTATATAGTATATATTTGGTGACATTTGATATTTTATGTACAGTGTATAATATATACTTGGTGAAATTTTATATTTTATGTACAGTATATAATATATATTTGGTGTACTTTCATATTTTATGTACAGTATATAGTATATATTTGGTGACATTTGATATTTTATATACAATAAATAAGATATTATTCTTGAAATTTGATATTTTTTGTACAGTATATACTATATGTTTGGTGAAATTTGATATTATAGGTACAGTATATAGTATATATTTGTTGAAATTTGATATTTTATGTACAGTATATAATATATATTTGGTGAAATTTTATATTTTATGTACAGTATATAAGATATATTTGGTGTACTTTCATATTTTATGTACAGTATAAAGTATATATTTGGTGACATTTGATATTTTATATACAGTATATAATATATATTTGTTAAAATTTTATATTTTATGTACAGTATATAATATATATTTTTTGAAATTTTATATTTTATGTACAGTATATAATATATATTTGGTGTACTTTCATACTTTATGTACAGTATATAGTATATATTTGGTGACATTTGATATTTTATGTACAGTGTATAATATATATTTGGTGAAATTTTATATTTTATGTACAGTATATAATATATATTTGGTGTACTTTCATATTTTATGTACAGTATATAGTATATATTTGGTGACATTTGATATTTTATATACAATAAATAAGATATTATTCTTGAAATTTGATATTTTATGTACAGTATATACTATATGTTTGGTGAAATTTGATATTATAGGTACAGTATATAATATATATTTGTTGAAATTTGATATTTTATGTACAGTATATAATATATATTTGGTGTACTTTCATATTTTATGTACAGTATATAAGATATATTTGGTGTACTTTCATATTTTATGTACAGTATATAGTATATATTTGGTGACATTTGATATTTTATATACAGTATATAATATATATTTGGTGTACTTTCATATTTTATGTACAGTATATAGTATATATTTGGTGACATTTGATATTTTATATACAATAAATAAGATATTATTCTTGAAATTTGATATTTTATGTACAGTATATACTATATGTTTGGTGAAATTTGATATTATAGGTACAGTATATAATATATATTTGTTGAAATTTGATATTTTATGTACAGTATATAATATATATTTGGTGAAATTTTATATTTTATGTACAGTATATAAGATATATTTGGTGTACTTTCATATTTTATGTACAGTATATAGTATATATTTGGTGACATTTGATATTTTATATACAGTATATAATATATATTTGTTAAAATTTGATATTTTATGTGCAGTATATTATATATATTTTTTGAAATTTTATATTTTATGTACAGTATATAAGATATATTTGGTGTACTTTCATATTTTATGTGCAGTATATAGTATATATTTGGTGACATTTGATATTTTATGTACAGTGTATAATATATATTTGGTGAAATTTTATATTTTATGTACAGTATATAATATATATTTGGTGTACTTTCATATTTTATGTACAGTATATAGTATATATTTGGTGACATTTGATATTTTATATACAATGAATAAGATATTATTCTTGAAATTTGATATTTTATGTACAGTATATACTATATGTTTGGTGAAATTTGATATTATAGGTACAGTATATAATATATATTTGTTGAAATTTGATATTTTATGTACAGTATATAATATATATTTGGTGAAATTTTATATTTTATGTACAGTATATAAGATATATTTGGTGTACGTTCATATTTTATGTACAGTATATAGTATATATTTGGTGACATTTGATATTTTATATACAGTATATAATATATATTTGTTAAAATTTGATATTTTATGTACAGTATATAATATATATTTTTTGAAATTTTATATTTTATGTACAGTATATAATATATATTTGGTGTACTTTCATATTTTATGTACAGTATATAGTATATATTTGATGACATTTGATATTTTATATACAATAAATAAGATATTATTCTTGAAATTTGATATTTTATGTACAGTATATACTATATGTTTGGTGAAATTTGATATTATAGGTACAGTATATAATATATATTTGTTGAAATTTGATATTTTATGTACTGTATATAATATATATTAGGTGAAATTTTATATTTTATGTACAGTATATAAGATATATTTGGTGTACTTTCATATTTTATATACAGTATATAGTATATATTTGGTGACATTTGATATTTTATATACAGTATATAATATATATTTGTTAAAATTTGATATTTTATGTACAGTATATAATATATATTTTTTGAAATTTTATATTTTATGTCCAGTATATAATATATATTTCGTGTACTTTCATATTTTATGTACAGTATATAGTATATATTTTGTGAAATTTGATATTTTATGTACAGTGTATAATATATACTTGGTGAAATTTTATATTTTATGTACAGTATATAATATATATCTGGTGTACTTTCATATTTTATGTACAGTATATAGTATATATTTGGTGACATTTGATATTTTATATACAATGAATAAGATATTATTCTTGAAATTTGATATTTTATGTACAGTATATACTATATGTTTGGTGAAATTTGATATTATAGGTACAGTATATAATATATATTTGTTGAAATTTGATATTTTATGTACAGTATATAATATATATTTGGTGTACTTTCATATTTTATGTACAGTATATAAGATATATTTGGTGTACTTTCATATTTTATGTACAGTATAAAGTATATATTTGGTGACATTTGATATTTTATATACAGTATATAATATATATTTGTTAAAATTTTATATTTTATGTACAGTATATAATATATATTTTTTGAAATTTTATATTTTATGTACAGTATATAATATATATTTGGTGTACTTTCATACTTTATGTACAGTATATAGTATATATTTGGTGACATTTGATATTTTATGTACAGTGTATAATATATATTTGGTGAAATTTTATATTTTATGTACAGTATATAATATATATTTGGTGTACTTTCATATTTTATGTACAGTATATAGTATATATTTGGTGACATTTTATATTTTATATACAATAAATAAGATATTATTCTTGAAATTTGATATTTTATGTACAGTATATACTATATGTTTGGTGAAATTTGATATTATAGGTACAGTATATAATATATATTTGTTGAAATTTGATATTTTATGTACAGTATATAATATATATTTGGTGTACTTTCATATTTTATGTACAGTATATAAGATATATTTGGTGTACTTTCATATTTTATGTACAGTATATAGTATATATTTGGTGACATTTGATATTTTATATACAGTATATAATATATATTTGGTGTACTTTCATATTTTATGTACAGTATATAGTATATATTTGGTGACATTTGATATTTTATATACAATAAATAAGATATTATTCTTGAAATTTGATATTTTATGTACAGTATATACTATATGTTTGGTGAAATTTGATATTATAGGTACAGTATATAATATATATTTGTTGAAATTTGATATTTTATGTACAGTATATAATATATATTTGGTGAAATTTTATATTTTATGTACAGTATATAAGATATATTTGGTGTACTTTCATATTTTATGTACAGTATATAGTATATATTTGGTGACATTTGATATTTTATATACAGTATATAATATATATTTGTTAAAATTTGATATTCTATGTGCAGTATATAATATATATTTTTTGAAATTTTATATTTTATGTACAGTATATAAGATATATTTGGTGTACTTTCATATTTTATGTACAGTATATAGAATATATTTGGTGACATTTGATATTTTATGTACAGTGTATAATATATATTTGGTGAAATTTTATATTTTATGTACAGTATATAATATATATCTGGTGTACTTTCATATTTTATGTACAGTATATAGTATATATTTGGTGACATTTGATATTTTATATACAATGAATAAGATATTATTCTTGAAATTTGATATTTTATGTACAGTATATACTATATGTTTGGTGAAATTTGATATTATAGGTACAGTATATAATATATATTTGTTGAAATTTGATATTTTATGTACAGTATATAATATATATTTGGTGAAATTTTATATTTTATGTACAGTATATAAGATATATTTGGTGTACTTTCATATTTTATGTACAGTGTATAGTATATATTTGGTGACATTTGATATTTTATATACAGTATATAATATATATTTGTTAAAATTTGATATTTTATGTACAGTATATAATATATATTTTTTGAAATTTTATATTTTATGTACAGTATATAATATATATTTGGTGTACTTTCATATTTTATGTACAGTATATAGAATATATTTGGTGACATTTGATATTTTATATACAATAAATAAGATATTATTCTTGAAATTTGATATTTTATGTACAGTATATACTATATGTTTGGTGAAATTTGATATTATAGGTACAGTATATAATATATATTTGTTGAAATTTGATATTTTATGTACAGTATATAATATATATTTGGTGAAATTTTATATTTTATGTACAGTATATAATATATATTTGGTGTACTTTCATATTTTATGTACAGTATATAGTATATATTTGGTGACATTTGATATTTTATATACAGTATATAATATATATTTGTTAAAATTTGATATTTTATGTACAGTATATCATATATATTTTTTGAAATTTTATACTTTATGTACAGTATATAATATATATTTGGTGTAATTTCATATTTTATGTACAGTATATAGTATATATTTGGTGACATTTGATATTTTATGTACAGTGTATAATATATATTTGGTGAAATTTTATATTTTATGTACAGTATATAATATATATTTGGTGTACTTTCATATTTTATGTACAGTATATAGTATATATTTGGTGACATTTGATATTTTATATACAATAAATAAGATATTATTCTTGAAATTTGATATTTTATGTACAGTATATACTATATGTTTGGTGAAATTTGATATTATAGGTACAGTATATAATATATATTTGTTGAAATTTGATATTTTATGTACAGTATATAATATATATTTGGTGAAATTTTATATTTTATGTACAGTATATAAGATATATTTGGTGTACTTTCATATTTTATGTACAGTATAAAGTATATATTTGGTGACATTTGATATTTTATATACAGTATATAATATATATTTGTTAAAATTTGATATTTTATGTACAGTATATAATATATATTTTTTGAAATTTTATATTTTATGTACAGTATATAATATATATTTGGTGTACTTTCATACTTTATGTACAGTATATAGTATATATTTGGTGACATTTGATATTTTATGTACAGTGTATAATATATATTTGGTGAAATTTTATATTTTATGTACAGTATGTAATATATATTTGGTGTACTTTCATATTTTATGTACAGTATATAGTATATATTTGGTGACATTTTATATTTTATATACAATAAATAAGATATTATTCTTGAAATTTGATATTTTATGTACAGTATATACTATATGTTTGGTGAAATTTGATATTATAGGTACAGTATATAATATATATTTGTTGAAATTTGATATTTTATGTACAGTATATAATATATATTTGGTGTACTTTCATATTTTATGTACAGTATATAAGATATATTTGGTGTACTTTCATATTTTATGTACAGTATATAGTATATATTTGGTGACATTTGATATTTTATATACAGTATATAATATATATTTGGTGTACTTTCATATTTTATGTACAGTATATAGTATATATTTGGTGACATTTGATATTTTATATACAATAAATAAGATATTATTCTTGAAATTTGATATTTTATGTACAGTATATACTATATGTTTGGTGAAATTTGATATTATAGGTACAGTATATAATATATATTTGTTGAAATTTGATATTTTATGTACAGTATATAATATATATTTGGTGAAATTTTATATTTTATGTACAGTATATAAGATATATTTGGTGTACTTTCATATTTTATGTACAGTATATAGTATATATTTGGTGACATTTGATATTTTATATACAGTATATAATATATATTTGTTAAAATTTGATATTCTATGTGCAGTATATAATATATATTTTTTGAAATTTTATATTTTATGTACAGTATATAAGATATATTTGGTGTACTTTCATATTTTATGTACAGTATATAGAATATATTTGGTGACATTTGATATTTTATGTACAGTGTATAATATATATTTGGTGAAATTTTATATTTTATGTACAGTATATAATATATATCTGGTGTACTTTCATATTTTATGTACAGTATATAGTATATATTTGGTGACATTTGATATTTTATATACAATGAATAAGATATTATTCTTGAAATTTGATATTTTATGTACAGTATATACTATATGTTTGGTGAAATTTGATATTATAGGTACAGTATATAATATATATTTGTTGAAATTTGATATTTTATGTACAGTATATAATATATATTTGGTGAAATTTTATATTTTATGTACAGTATATAAGATATATTTGGTGTACTTTCATATTTTATGTACAGTGTATAGTATATATTTGGTGACATTTGATATTTTATATACAGTATATAATATATATTTGTTAAAATTTGATATTTTATGTACAGTATATAATATATATTTTTTGAAATTTTATATTTTATGTACAGTATATAATATATATTTGGTGTACTTTCATATTTTATGTACAGTATATAGAATATATTTGGTGACATTTGATATTTTATATACAATAAATAAGATATTATTCTTGAAATTTGATATTTTATGTACAGTATATACTATATGTTTGGTGAAATTTGATATTATAGGTACAGTATATAATATATATTTGTTGAAATTTGATATTTTATGTACAGTATATAATATATATTTGGTGAAATTTTATATTTTATGTACAGTATATAATATATATTTGGTGTACTTTCATATTTTATGTACAGTATATAGTATATATTTGGTGACATTTGATATTTTATATACAGTATATAATATATATTTGTTAAAATTTGATATTTTATGTACAGTATATCATATATATTTTTTGAAATTTTATACTTTATGTACAGTATATAATATATATTTGTTGAAATTTGTTATTATAGGTACAGTATATAATATATATTTGGTGAAATTTTATATTTTATATACCGTATATAATATATATTTGGTGTACTTTCATATTTTATGTACAGTATATAGTATATATTTGGTGACATTTGATATTTTATGTACAGTATAAAATATATATTTTTTGAAATTTTATATTTTATGTACAGTATATAATATATATTTGGTGTACTTTCATATTTTGTGTACAGTATATAGTATATATTTGGTGACTTTTGACATTTTATATACAGTATATAATATATATGTTGAAATTTGATATGTTATGTACATTATATAATATATATTTTTTGAAATTTTATATTTTATGTACAGTATATAATATATATTTGGTGTACTTTCATATTTTATGTACAGTATATAGTATATATTTGGTGACATTTGATATTTTATGTACAGTGTATAATATATATTTGGTGAAATTTTATATTTTATGTACAGTATATAATATATATTTGCTGTACTTTCATATTTTATGTACTATATATAGTGAATATTTGGTGACATGTGATATTTTATATACAATAAATAAGATATGTTTCTTGAAATTTTTTTTTTATGTACAGTATATACTATATATTTGGTGAAATTTGACATTATAGGTACAGTATATAATATATGTTTGGTGAAATTTGATATTTTATATACAGTATATAATATATATTTGGTGAAATTTGATATTTTATGTACAGTATATAATATATATTTTTTGAAATTTTATATTTTATGTACAGTATATAATATATATTTGGTGGACTTTCATATTTTATGTACAGTATATAGTATATATTTGGTGACATTTGATATTTTATGTACAGTGTATAATATATATTTGGTGAAATTTTATATTTTATGTACAGTATATAATATATATTTGGTGTACTTTCATATTTTATGTACAGTATATAGTATATATTTGGTGACATTTGATATTTTATATACAATAAATAAGATATTATTCTTGTAATTTGATATTTTATGTACAGTATATAATATATATTTGGTGAAATTTGATATTATAGGTACAGTATATAAGATATATTTGGTGTACTTTCATATTTTATGTACTGTATATAGTATATATTTGGTGACATTTGATATTTTATATACAATAAATAAGATATGTTTCTTGAAATTTGATATTTTATGTACAGTATATACTATATATTTGGTGAAATTTTATATTTTATGTACAGTATATAAGATATATTTGGTGTACTTTCATATTTTATGTACAGTATATAGTATATATTTGGTGACATTTGATATTTTATATACAGTATATAATATATATTTGTTAAAATTTGATATTTTATGTACAGTATATAATATATATTTTTTGAAATTTTATATTTTATGTACAGTATATAATATATATTTGGTGTACTTTCATATTTTATGTACAGTATATAGTATATATTTGATGACATTTGATATTTTATATACAATAAATAAGATATTATTCTTGAAATTTGATATTTTATGTACAGTATATACTATATGTTTGGTGAAATTTGATATTATAGGTACAGTATATAATATATATTTGTTGAAATTTGATATTTTATGTACTGTATATAATATATATTTGGTGAAATTTTATATTTTATGTACAGTATATAAGATATATTTGGTGTACTTTCATATTTTATGTACAGTATATAGTATGTATTTGGTGACATTTGATATTTTATATACAGTATATAATATATATTTGTTAAAATTTGATATTTTATGTACAGTATATAATATATATTTTTTGAAATTTTATATTTTATGTCCAGTATATAATATATATTTTGTGTACTTTCATATTTTATGTACAGTATATAGTATATATTTGGTGACATTTGATATTTTATGTACAGTGTATAATATATACTTGGTGAAATTTTATATTTTATGTACAGTATATAATATATATTTGGTGTACTTTCATATTTTATGTACAGTATATAGTATATATTTGGTGACATTTGATATTTTATATACAATAAATAAGATATTACTCTTGAAATTTGATATTTTATGTATAGTATATACTATATGTTTGGTGAAATTTGATATTATAGGTACAGTATATAATATATATTTGTTGAAATTTGATATTTTATGTACAGTATATAATATATATTTGGTGAAATTTTATATTTTATGTACAGTATATAAGATATATTTGGTGTACTTTCATATTTTATGTACAGTATATAGTATATATTTGGTGACATTTGATATTTTATATACAGTATATAATATATATTTGTTAAAATTTGATATTTTATGTACAGTATATAATATATATTTTTTGAAATTTTATATTTTATGTACAGTATATAATATATATTTGGTGTACTTTCATATTTTATGTACAGTATATAGTATATATTTGGTGACATTTGATATTTTATGTACAGTGTATAATATATATTTGGTGAAATTTTGTATTTTATGTACAGTATATAATATATATTTGGTGTACTTTCATTTTTTATGTACAGTATATAGTATATATTTGGTGACATTTGATATTTTATATACAATAAATAAGATATTATTCTTGAAATTTGATATTTTATGTACAGTATATACTATATGTTTGGTGAAATTTGTTATTATAGGTACAGTATATAATATATATTTGGTGAAATTTGATATTTTATATACAGTATATAATATATATTTGGTGAAATTTGATATTTTATGTACAGTATATAATATATATTTGGTGTACTTTCATATTTTATGTACAGTATATAGTATATATTTGGTGACATTTGATATTTTATATACAGTATATAATATATATTTGTTAAAATTTGATATTTTATGTACAGTATATAATATATATTTCGTTTACTTTCACAGTTTATTTACAGTATATAGAATATATTTGGTGACATTTGATATCTTATGTACAGTATATAATATATATTTGTTGAAATTTGATATTTTATGTATAGTATATAATATATATTTGGTGAAATTTTATATTTTATATACCGTATATAATATATATTTGGTGTACTTTCATATTTTATGTACAGTATATAGTATATATTTGGTGACATTTGATATTTTATGTACAGTATAAAATATATATTTTTTGAAATTTTATATTTTATGTACAGTATATAATATATATTTGGTGTACTTTCATATTTTGTGTACAGTATATAGTATATATTTGGTGACTTTTGACATTTTATATACAGTATATAATATATATGTTGAAATTTGATATGTTATGTACATTATATAATATATATTTTTTGAAATTTTATATTTTATGTACAGTATATAATATATATTTGGTGTACTTTCATATTTTATGTACAGTATATAGTATATATTTGGTGACATTTGATATTTTATGTACAGTGTATAATATATATTTGGTGAAATTTTATATTTTATGTACAGTATATAATATATATTTGCTGTACTTTCATATTTTATGTACTATATATAGTGAATATTTTGTGACATGTGATATTTTATATACAATAAATAAGATATGTTTCTTGAAATTTGATATTTTATGTACAGTATATACTATATATTTGGTGAAATTTGACATTATAGGTACAGTATATAATATATGTTTGGTGAAATTTGATATATTATATACAGTATATAATATATATTTCGTGAAATTTGATATTTTATGTACAGTATATAATATATATTTTTTGAAATTTTATATTTTATGTACAGTATATAATATATATTTGGTGGACTTTCATATTTTATGTACAGTATATAGTATATATTTGGTGACATTTGATATTTTATGTACAGTGTATAATATATATTTGGTGAAATTTTATATTTTATGTACAGTATATAATATATATTTGGTGTACTTTCATATTTTATGTACAGTATATAGTATATATTTGGTGACATTTGATATTTTATATACAATAAATAAGATATTATTCTTGTAATTTGATATTTTATGTACAGTATATAATATATATTTGGTGAAATTTGATATTATAGGTACAGTATATAAGATATATTTGGTGTACTTTCATATTTTATGTACAGTATATAGTATATATTTGGTGACATTTGATATTTTATATACAATAAATAAGATATTACTCTTGAAATTTGATATTTTATGTACAGTATATACTATATATTTGGTGAAATTTTATATTTTATGTACAGTATATAAGATATATTTGGTGTACTTTCATATTTTATGTACAGTATATAGTATATATTTGGTGACATTTGATATTTTATATACAGTATATAATATATATTTGTTAAAATTTGATATTTTATGTACAGTATATAATATATATTTTTTGAAATTTTATATTTTATGTACAGTATATAATATATATTTGGTGTACTTTCATATTTTATGTACAGTATATAGTATATATTTGATGACTTTTGATATTTTATATACAATAAATAAGATATTATTCTTGAAATTTGATATTTTATGTACAGTATATACTATATGTTTGGTGAAATTTGATATTATAGGTACAGTATATAATATATATTTGTTGAAATTTGATATTTTATGTACTGTATATAATATATATTTGGTGAAATTTTATATTTTATGTACAGTATATAAGATATATTTGGTGTACTTTCATATTTTATGTACAGTATATAGTATATATTTGGTGACATTTGATATTTTATATACAGTAGATAATATATATTTGTTAAAATTTGATATTTTATGTACAGTATATAATATATATTTTTTGAAATTTTATATTTTATGTCCAGTATATAATATATATTTTGTGTACTTTCATATTTTATGTACAGTATATAGTATATATTTGGTGACATTTGATATTTTATGTACAGTGTATAATATATACTTGGTGAAATTTTATATTTTATGTACAGTATATAATATATATTTGGTGTACTTTCATATTTTATGTACAGTATATAGTATATATTTGGTGACATTTGATATTTTATATACAATAAATAAGATATTATTCTTGAAATTTGATATTTTATGTACAGTATATACTATTTGTTTGGTGAAATTTGATATTATAGGTACAGTATATAATATATATTTGTTGAAATTTGATATTTTATGTACAGTATATAATATATATTTGGTGAAATTTTATATTTTATGTACAGTATATGAGATATATTTGGTGTAATTTCATATTTTATGTACAGTATATAGTATATATTTGGTGACATTTGATATTTTATATACAGTATATAATATATATTTGTTAAAATTTGATATTTTATGTACAGTATATAATATATATTTTTTGAAATTTTATATTTTATGTACAGTATATAAGATATATTTGGTGTACTTTCATATTTTATGTACAGTATATAGTATATATTTGATGACATTTGATATTTTATATACAATAAATAAGATATTATTCTTGAAATTTGATATTTTATGTACAGTATATACTATATGTTTGGTGAAATTTGATATTATAGGTACAGTATATAATATATATTTGTTGAAATTTGATATTTTATGTACAGTATATAATATATATTTGGTGAAATTTTATATTTTATGTACAGTATATAAGATATATTTGGTGCACTTTCATATTTTATGTACAGTATATAGTATATATTTGGTGACATTTGATATTTTATATACAGTATATAATATATATTTGTTAAAATTTGATATTTTATGTACAGTATATAATATATATTTTTTGAAATTTTATATTTTATGTCCAGTATATAATATATATTTGGTGAACTTTCATATTTTATGTACAGTATATAGTATATATTTGGTGACATTTGATATTTTATGTACAGTGTATAATATATACTTGGTGAAATTTTATATTTTATGTACAGTATATAATATATATGTGGTGGACTTTCATATTTTATGTACAGTATATAGTATATATTTGGTGACATTTGATATTTTATATACAATAAATAAGATATTATTCTTGAAATTTGATATTTTATGTACAGTATATACTATATGTTTGGTGAAATTTGATATTATAGGTACAGTATATAATATATATTTGTTGAAATTTGATATTTTATGTACAGTATATAATATATATTTGGTGAAATTTTATATTTTATGTACAGTATATAAGATATATTTGGTGTAATTTCATATTTTATGTACAGTATATAGTATATATTTGGTGACATTTGATATTTTATATACAGTATATAATATATATTTGTTAAAATTTGATATTTTATGTACAGTATATAATATATATTTTTTGAAATTTTATATTTTATGTACAGTATATAATATATATTTGGTGTACTTTCATATTTTATGTACAGTATATAGTATATATTTGGTGACATTTGATATTTTATGTACAGTGTATAATATATATTTGGTGAAATTTTATATTTTATGTACAGTATATAATATATATTTGGTGTACTTTAATATTTTATGTACAGTATATAGTATATATTTGGTGACATTTGATATTTTATATACAATAAATAGGATATTATTCTTGAAATTTGATATTTTATGTACAGTATATACTATATGTTTGGTGAAATTTGATATTATAGGTACAGTATATAATATATATTTGTTGAAATTTGATATTTTATGTACAGAATATAATATATATTTGGTGAAATTTTATATTTTATGTACAGTATATAAGATATATTTGGTGTACTTTCATATTTTATGTACAGTATATAGTATATATTTGGTGACATTTGATATTTTATATACAGTATATAATATATATTTGTTAAAATTTGATATTTTATGTACAGTATATAATATATATTTTTTGAAATTTTATATTTCATGTACAGTATATAATATCTATTTGGTGTACTTTCATATTTTATGTACAGTATATAGTATATATTTGGTGACATTTGATATTTTATATACAATAAATAAGATATTATTCTTGAAATTTGATATTTTATGTACAGTATATACTATATGTTTGGTGAAATTTGATATTATAGGTACAGTATATAATATATATTTGTTGAAATTTGATATTTTATGTACAGTATATAATACATATTTGGTGAAATTTTATATTTTATGTACAGTATATAAGATATATTTGGTGTACTTTCATATTTTATGTACAGTATATAGTATATATTTGGTGACATTTGATATTTTATATACAGTATATAATATATATTTGTTAAAATTTGATATTTTATGTACAGTATATAATATATATTTTTTGAAATTTTATATTTTATATACTGTATATAAGATATATTTGGTGTACTTTCATACTTTATGTACAGTATATAGTATATATTTGGTGACATTTGATATTTTATGTACAGTGTATAATATATATTTGGTGAAATTTTATATTTTTTTACAGTATATAATATATATTTGGTGTACTTTCATATTTTATGTACAGTATATAGTATATATTTGGTGACATTTGATATTTTATATACAATAAATAAGATATTATTCTTGAAATTTGATATTTTATGTACAGTATATACTATATGTTTGGTGAAATTTGATATTATAGGTACAGTATATAATATATATTTGTTGAAATTTGATATTTTATGTACAGAATATAATATATATTTGGTGAAATTTTATATTTTATGTACAGTATATAAGATATATTTGGTGTACTTTCATATTTTATGTACAGTATATAGTATATATTTGGTGACATTTGATATTTTATATACAGTATATAATATATATTTGTTAAAATTTGATATTTTATGTACAGTATATAATATATATTTTTTGAAATTTTATATTTTATGTACAGTATATAATATATATTTGGTGTACTTTCATATTTTATGTACAGTATATAGTATATATTTGATGACATTTGATATTTTATATACAATAAATAAGATATTATTCTTGAAATTTGATATTTTATGTACAGTATATACTATATGTTTGGTGAAATTTGATATTATAGGTACAGTATATAATATATATTTGTTGAAATTTGATATTTTATGTACTGTATATAATATATATTTGGTGAAATTTTATATTTTATGTACAGTATATAAGATATATTTGGTGTACTTTCATATTTTATGTACAGTATATAGTATATATTTGGTGACATTTGATATTTTATATACAGTATATAATATATATTTGTTAAAATTTGATATTTTATGTACAGTATATAATATATATTTTTTGAAATTTTATATTTTATGTCCAGCATATAATATATATTTCGTGTACTTTCATATTTTATGTACAGTATATAGTATATATTTTGTGACATTTGATATTTTATGTACAGTGTATAATATATACTTGGTGAAATTTTATATTTTATGTACAGTATATAATATATATTTCGTGTACTTTCATATTTTATGTACAGTGTATAGTATATATTTGGTGACATTTGATATTTTATATACAATAAATAAGATATTATTCTTGAAATTTGATATTTTATGTACAGTATATACTATATGTTTGGTGAAATTTGATATTATAGGTACAGTATATAATATATATTTGTTGAAATTTGATATTTTATGTACAGTATATAATATATATTTGGTGAAATTTTATATTTTATGTACAGTATATAAGATATATTTGGTGTACTTTCATATTTTATGTACAGTATATAGTATATATTTGGTGACATTTGATATTTTATATACAGTACATAATATATATTTGTTAAAATTTGATATTTTATGTACAGTATATAATATATATTTTTTGAAATTTTATATTTTATGTACAGTATATAATATATATTTGGTGTACTTTCATATTTTATGTACAGTATATAGTATATATTTGGTGACATTTGATATTTTATATACAATAAATAAGATATTATTCTTGAAATTTGATATTTTATGTATAGTATATACTATATGTTTGGTGAAATTTGATATTATAGGTACAGTATATAATATATATTTGTTGAAATTTGATATTTTATGTACAGTATATAATATATATTTGGTGAAATTTTATATTTTATGTACAGTATATAAGATATATTTGGTGTACTTTCATATTTTATGTACAGTATAAAGTATATATTTGGTGACATTTGATATTTTATATAGAGTATATAATATATATTTGTTAAAATTTTATATTTTATGTACAGTATATAGTATATATTTTTTGAAATTTTATATTTTATGTACAGTATATAATATATATTTGGTGTACTTTCATACTTTATGTACAGTATATAGTATATATTTGGTGACATTTGATATTTTATGTACAGTGTATAATATATATTTGGTGAAATTTTATATTTTATGTACAGTATATAATATATATTTGGTGTACTTTCATATTTTATGTACAGAATATAGTATATATTTGGTGACATTTGATATTTTATATACAATAAATAAGATATTATTCTTGAAATTTGATATTTTATGTACAGTATATACTATATGTTTGGTGAAATTTGATATTATAGGTACAGTATATAATATATATTTGTTGAAATTTGATATTTTATGTACAGTATATAATATATATTTGGTGTACTTTCATATTTTATGTACAGTATATAAGATATATTTGGTGTACTTTCATATTTTATGTACAGTATATAGTATATATTTGGTGACATTTGATATTTTATATACAGTATATAATATATATTTGGTGTACTTTCATATTTTATGTACAGTATATAGTATATATTTGGTGACATTTGATATTTTATATACAATAAATAAGATATTATTCTTGAAATTTGATATTTTATGTACAGTATATACTATATGTTTGGTGAAATTTGATATTATAGGTACAGTATATAATATATATTTGTTGAAATTTGATATTTTATGTACAGTATATAATATATATTTGGTGAAATTTTATATTTTATGTACAGTATATAAGATATATTTGGTGTACTTTCATATTTTATGTACAGTATATAGCATATATTTGGTGACATTTGATATTTTATGTAAAGTATATAATATATATTTGTTGAAATTTGATATTTTATGTATAGTATATGATATATATTTGGTGAAATTTTATATTTTATATACAGTATATAATATATAATTGGAGTACTTTCATATTTTATCTACAGTATATAGTATATATTTGGTGACATTTGATATTTTATGTACAGTATATAATATATATTTTTTGAAATTTTATACTTTATGTACAGTATATAATATATATTTGGTGTAACTTCATATTTTGTGTACAGTATATAGTATATATTTGGTGACATTTGATATTTTATGTACAGTATATAATATATATTTTTTGAAATTTTATACTTTATGTACAGTATATAATATATATTTGGTGTAACTTCATATTTTGTGTACAGTATATAGTATATATTTGGTGACATTTGATATTTTATATACAATAAATGAGATATGTTTCTTGAAATTTGATATTTTATGTACAGTATATAGTATATATTTGGTGACATTTGATATTTTATTTACAGTGTATAAGATATATTTGTTGAAATTTTATATTTTATGTACAGTATATAATATATATTTGGTGTACTTTCATATTTTATGTACAGTATATAGTATATATTTGGTGACATTTGATATTTTATATACAATAAATAAGATATTATTCTTGAAATTTGATATTTTATGTACAGTATATACTATATGTTTGGTGAAATTTGATATTATAGGTACAGTATATAATATATATTTGTTGAAATTTGATATTTTATGTACAGTATATAATATATATTTGGTGAAATTTTATATTTTATGTGCAGTATATAAGATTTATTTGGTGTACTTTCATATTTTATGTACAGTATATAGTATATATTTGGTGACATTTGATATTTTATGTACAGTATATATTATATATTTGTTAAAATTTGATATTTTATGTACAGTATATAATATATATATTTTGAAATTTTATATTTTATGTACAGTATATAATATATATTTGGTGTACTTTCATATTTTATGTACAGTATATAGTATATATTTGGTGACATTTGATATTTTATGTACAGTGTATAATATATATTTGGTGAAATTTTATATTTTATGTACAGTATATAATATATATTTGGTGTACTTTCATATTTTATGTACAGTATATAGTATATATTTGGTGACATTTGATATTTTATATACAATAAATAAGATATTACTCTTGAAATTTGGTATTTTATGTACAGTATATAATATATATTTTTGAAATTTTATATTTTATGTACAGTATGTAATATATATTTGGTGTACTTTCATATTTTATGTACAGTATATAGTATATATTTGGTGACAGTTGATATTTTATGTACAGTGTATAATATATATTTGGTGAAATTTTAAATTTTATGTACAGTATATAGTATATATTTGGTGTACTTTCATATTTTATGTACAGTATATAGTATATATTTGGTGACATTTGATATTTTATGTACAGTGTATAATATATATTTGGTGAAATTTTATATTTTATGTACAGTATATAATATATATTTGGTGTACTTTCATATTTTATGTACAGTATATAGTATATATTTGGTGACATTTGATATTTTATATACAATAAATAAGATATTATTCTTGAAATTTGATATTTTATGTACAGTATATACTATATGTTTGGTGAAATTTGATATTATAGGTACAGTATATAATATATATTTGTTGAAATTTGATATTTTATGTACAGTATATAATATATATTTGGTGTACTTTCATATTTTATGTACAGTATATAAGATATATTTGGTGTACTTTCATATTTTATGTACAGTATATAGTATATATTTGGTGACATTTGATATTTTATATACAGTATATAATATATATTTGGTGTACTTTCATATTTTATGTACAGTATATAGTATATATTTGGTGACATTTGATATTTTATATACAATAAATAAGATATTTTTCTTGAAATTTGATATTTTATGTACAGTATATACTATATGTTTGGTGAAATTTGATATTATAGGTACAGTATATAATATATATTTGTTGAAATTTGATATTTTATGTACAGTATATAATATATATTTGGTGAAATTTTATATTTTATGTACAGTATATAAGATATATTTGGTGTACTTTCATATTTTATGTACAGTATATAGCATATATTTGGTGACATTTGATATTTTATGTACAGTATATAATATATATTTGTTGAAATTTGATATTTTATGTATAGTATATGATATATATTTGGTGAAATTTTATATTTTATATACAGTATAGAATATAAAATTGGAGTACTTTCATATTTTATCTACAGTATATAGTATATATTTGGTGACATTTGATATTTTATGTACAGTATATAATATATATTTTTTGAAATTTTATACTTTATGTACAGTATATAATATATATTTGGTGTAACTTCATATTTTGTGTACAGTATATAGTATATATTTGGTGACATTTGATATTTTATATACAATAAATGAGATATGTTTCTTGAAATTTGATATTTTATGTACAGTATATAGTATATATTTGGTGACATTTGATATTTTATATACAATAAATAAGATATTATTCTTGAAATTTGATATTTTATGTACAGTATATACTATATGTTTGGTGAAATTTGATATTATAGGTACAGTATATAATATATATTTGTTGAAATTTGATATTTTATGTACAGTATATAATATATATTTGGTGAAATTTTATATTTTATGTGCAGTATATAAGATTTATTTGGTGTACTTTCATATTTTATGTACAGTATATTGTATATATTTGGTGACATTTGATATTTTATGTACAGTATATATTATATATTTGTTAAAATTTGATATTTCATGTACAGTATATAATATATATATTTTGAAATTTTATATTTTATGTACAGTATATAATATATATTTGGTGTACTTTCATATTTTATGTACAGTATATAGTATATATTTGGTGACATTTGATATTTTATATACAATAAATAAGATATTATTCTTGAAATTTGATATTTTATGTACAGTATATAATATATATTTTTTGAAATTTTATATTTTATGTACAGTATGTAATATATATTTGGTGTACTTTCATATTTTATGTACAGTATATAGTATATATTTGGTGACATTTGATATTTTATGTACAGTGTATAATATATATTTGGTGAAATTTTAAATTTTATGTACAGTATATAGTATATATTTGGTGTACTTTCATATTTTATGTACAGTATATAGTATATATTTGGTGACATTTGATATTTTATGTACAGTGTATAATATATATTTGGTGAAATTTTATATTTTATGTACAGTATATAATATATATTTGGTGTACTTTCATATTTTATGTACAGTATATAGTATATATTTGGTGACATTTGATATTTTATATACAATAAATAAGATATTATTCTTGAAATTTGATATTTTATGTTCAGTATATACTATATGTTTGGTGAAATTTGATATTATAGGTACAGTATATAATATATATTTGTTGAAATTTGATATTTTATGTACAGTATATAATATATATTTGGTGAAATTTTATATTTTATGTACAGTATATAAGATATATTTGGTGTACTTTCATATTTTATGTACAGTATATACTATATATTTGGTGACATTTGATATTTTATATACAGTATATAATATATATTTGTTAAAATTTGATATTTTATGTACAGTATATAATATATATTTTTTGAAATTTTATATTTTATATACAGTATATAATATATATTTGGTGTACTTTCATATTTTATGTACAGTATATAGTATATATTTGGTGACATTTGATATTTTATGTACAGTGTATAATATATATTTGGTGAAATTTGATATTTTATGTACAGTATATAATATATATTTGGTGTACTTTCATATTTTATGTACAGTATATAGTATATATTTTGTGACATTTGATTTTTTATATACAATAAATAAGATATTATTCTTGAAATTTGATATTTTATGTACAGTATATACTATATGTTTGGTGAAATTTGTTATTATAGGTACAGTATATAATATATATTTGGTGAAATTTGATATTTTATATACAGTATATAATATATATTTGGTGAAATTTGATATTTTATGTACAGTATATAATATATATTTGGTGTACTTTCATATTTTATTTACAGTATATAGTATATATTTGGTGACATTTGATATTTTATGTACAGTGTATAATATATATTTGGTGAAATTTTATATTTTATGTACAGTATATAATATATATTTGGTGTACTTTCATATTTTATGTACAGTATATAGTATATATTTGGTGACATTTGATATTTTATATACAATAAATGAGATATTATTCTTGAAATTTGATATTTTATGTACAGTATATAATATATATTTTTTGAAATTTTATATTTTATGTACAGTATGTAATATATATTTGGTGTACTTTCATATTTTATGTACAGTATATAGTATATATTTGGTGACATTTGATATTTTATGTACAGTGTATAATATATATTTGGTGAAATTTTAAATTTTATGTACAGTATATAGTATATATTTGGTGTACTTTCATATTTTATGTACAGTATATAGTATATATTTGGCGACATTTGATATTTTATGTACAGTGTATAATATATATTTGGTGAAATTTTATATTTTATGTACAGTATATAATATATATTTGGTGTACTTTCATATTTTATGTACAGTATATAGTATATATTTGGTGACATTTGATATTTTATATACAATAAATAAGATATTATTGTTGAAATTTGATATTTTATGTACAGTATATACTATATGTTTGGTGAAATTTGATATTATAGGTACAGTATATAATATATATTTGTTGAAATTTGATATTTTATGTACAGTATATAATATATATTTGGTGTACTTTCATATTTTATGTACAGTATATAAGATATATTTGGTGTACTTTCATATTTTATGTACAGTATATAGTATATATTTGGTGACATTTGATATTTTATATACAGTATATAATATATATTTGGTGTACTTTCATATTTTATGTACAGTATATAGTATATATTTGGTGACATTTGATATTTTATATACAATAAATAAGATATTATTCTTGAAATTTGATATTTTATGTACAGTATATACTATATGTTTGGTGAAATTTGATATTATAGGTACAGTATATAATATATATTTGTTGAAATTTGATATTTTATGTACAGTATATAATATATATTTGGTGAAATTTTATATTTTATGTACAGTATATAAGATATATTTGGTGTACTTTCATATTTTATGTACAGTATATAGCATATATTTGGTGACATTTGATATTTTATGTACAGTATATAATATATATTTGTTGAAATTTGATATTTTATGTATAGTATATGATATATATTTGGTGAAATTTTATATTTTATATACAGTATATAATATATAATTGGAGTACTTTCATATTTTATCTACAGTATATAGTATATATTTGGTGACATTTGATATTTTATGTACAGTATATAATATATATTTTTTGAAATTTTATACTTTATGTACAGTATATAATATATATTTGGTGTAACTTCATATTTTGTGTACAGTATATAGTATATATTTGGTGACATTTGATATTTTATATACAATAAATGAGATATGTTTCTTGAAATTTGATATTTTATGTACAGTATATAGTATATATTTGGTGACATTTGATATTTTATGTACAGTGTATAATATATATTTGTTGAAATTTTATATTTTATGTACAGTATATAATATATATTTGGTGTACTTTCATATTTTATGTACAGTATATAGTATATATTTGGTGACATTTGATATTTTATATACAATAAATGAGATATTATTCTTGAAATTTGATATTTTATGTACAGTATATACTATATGTTTGGTGAAATTTGATATTATAGGTACAGTATATAATATATATTTGTTGAAATTTGACATTTTATGTACAGTATATAATATATATTTGGTGAAATTTTATATTTTATGTGCAGTATATAAGATTTATTTGGTGTACTTTCATATTTTATGTACAGTATATAGTATATATTTGGTGACATTTGATATTTTATGTACAGTATATATTATATATTTGTTAAAATTTGATATTTTATGTACAGTATATAATATATATATTTTGAAATTTTATATTTTATGTACAGTATATAATATATATTTGGTGTACTTTCATATTTTATGTACAGTATATAGTATATATTTGGTGACATTTGATATTTTATGTACAGTGTATAATATATATTTGGTGAAATTTTATATTTTATGTACAGGATATAATATATATTTGGTGTACTTTCATATTTTATGTACAGTATATAGTATATATTTGGTGACATTTGATATTTTATATACAATAAATAAGATATTATTCTTGAAATTTGATATTTTATGTACAGTATATAATATATATTTTTTGAAATTTTATATTTTATGTACAGTATGTAATATATATTTGGTGTACTTTCATATTTTATGTACAGTATATAGTATATATTTGGTGACATTTGATATTTTATGTACAGTGTATAATATATATTTGGTGAAATTTTAAATTTTATGTACAGTATATAGTATATATTTGGTGTACTTTCGTATTTTATGTACAGTATATAGTATATATTTGGTGACATTTGATATTTTATGTACAGTGTATAATATATATTTGGTGAAATTTTATATTTTATGTACAGTATATAATATATATTTGGTGTACTTTCATATTTTATGTACAGTATATAGTATATATTTGGTGACATTTGATATTTTATATACAATAAATAAGATATTATTCTTGAAATTTGATATTTTATGTTCAGTATATACTATATGTTTGGTGAAATTTGATATTATAGGTACAGTATATAATATATATTTGTTGAAATTTGATATTTTATGTACAGTATATAATATATATTTGGTGAAATTTTATATTTTATGTACAGTATATAAGATATATTTGGTGTACTTTCATATTTTATGTACAGTATATACTATATATTTGGTGACATTTGATATTTTATATACAGTATATAATATATATTTGTTAAAATTTGATATTTTATGTACAGTATATAATATATATTTTTTGAAATTTTATATTTTATGTACAGTATATAATATATATTTGGTGTACTTTCATATTTTATGTACAGTATATAGTATATATTTGGTGACATTTGATATTTTATGTACAGTGTATAATATATATTTGGTGAAATTTTATATTTTATGTACAGTATATAATATATATTTGGTGTACTTTCATATTTTATGTACAGTATATAGTATATATTTTGTGACATTTGATTTTTTATATACAATAAATAAGATATTATTCTTGAAATTTGATATTTTATGTACAGTATATACTATATGTTTGGTGAAATTTGTTATTATAGGTACAGTATATAATATATATTTGGTGAAATTTGATATTTTATATACAGTATATAATATATATTTGGTGAAATTTGATATTTTATGTACAGTATATAATATATATTTGGTGTACTTTCATATTTTATTTACAGTATATAGTATATATTTGGTGACATTTGATATTTTATGTACAGTGTATAATATATATTTGGTGAAATTTTATATTTTATGTACAGTATATAATATATATTTGGTGTACTTTCATATTTTATTGACAGTATATAGTATATATTTGGTGACATTTGATATTTTATGTACAGTGTATAATATATATTTGGTGAAATTTTATATTTTATGTACAGTATATAATATATATTTGGTCTACTTTCATATTTTATGTACAGTATATAGTATATATTTGGTGACATTTGATATTTTATGTGCAGTGTATAATATATATTTGGTGAAATTTTAAATTTTATGTACAGTATATAATATATATTTGGTTTACTTTCATATTTTATGTACAGTATATAGTATATATTTGGTGACATTTGATATTTTATATACAATAAATAAGATATGTTTCTTGAAATTTGATATTTTATGTACAGTATATACTATATATTTGGTGAAATTTTATATTTTATGTACAGTATATAAGATATATTTGGTGTACTTTCATATTTTATGTACAGTATATAGCATATATTTGGTGACATTTGATATTTTATGTACAGTATATAATATATATTTGTTGAAATTTGATATTTTATGTATAGTATATAATATATATTTGGTGAAATTTTATATTTTATATACCGTATATAATATATAATTTTTGTACTTTCATATTTTATCTACAGTATATAGTATATATTTGGTGACATTTGATATTTTATGTACAGTATATAATATATATTTTTGAAATTTTATACTTTATGTACAGTATATAATATATATTTTGTGTAACTTCATATTTTGTGTACAGTATATAGTATATATTTGGTGACATTTGATATTTTATATACAATAAATGAGATATGTTTCTTGAAATTTGATATTTTATGTACAGTATATAGTATATATTTGGTGACATTTGATATTTTATGTACAGTGTAAAATATATATTTGGTGAAATTTTATATTTTATGTACAGTATATAATATATATTTGGTGTACTTTCATATTTTATGTACAGTATATAGTATATATTTGGTGACATTTGATATTTTATATACAATAAATAAGATATTATTCTTGAAATTTGATATTTTATGTACAGTACATACTATATGTTTGGTGAAATTTGACATTATAGGTACAGTATATAATATATATTTGTTGAAATTTGATATTTTATGTACAGTATATAATATATATTTGGTGAAATTTTATATTTTATGTGCAGTATATAAGATATATTTGGTGTACTTTCATATTTTATGTACAGTATATAGTATATATTTGGTGACATTTGATATTTTATGTACATTATATATTATATATTGGTTAAAATTTGATATTTCATGTACAGTATATTATATATATTTTTTGAAATTTTATATTTTATGTACAGTATATAATATATATTTGGTGTACTTTCATATTTTATGTACAGTATATAGTATATATTTGGTGACATTTGATATTTTATGTACAGTGTATAATATATATTTGGTGAAATTTTATATTTTATGTACAGTATATAATATATATTTGGTGTACTTTCATATTTTATGTACAGAATATAGTATATATTTGGTGACATTTCATATTTTATATACAATAAATAAGATATTATTCTTGAAATTTGATATTTTATGTACATTATATACTATATGTTTGGTGAAATTTGTTATTATAGGTACAGTATATAATATATATTTGGTGAAATTTGATATTTTATATACAGTATATAATATATATTTGGTGAAATTTGATATTTTATGTACAGTATATAAGATATATTTGGTGTACTTTCATATTTTATGTACAGTATATAGTATATATTTGGTGACATTTGATATTTTATGTACAGTGCATAATATATATTTGGTGAAATTTTATATTTTATGTACAGTATATAATATATATTTGGTGTACTTTCATATTTTATGTACAGTATATAGTGTATATTTGGTGACATTTGATATTTTATATACAATAAATAAGATATTATTCTTGAAATTTGATATTTTATGTACAGTATATACTATGTGTTTGGTGAAATTTGATATTATAGGTACAGTATATAATGTATATTTGGTGAAATTTGATATTTTATATACAGTATATAATATATATTTGGTGAAATTTGATATTTTATGTACAGTATATAATATATATTTGTTGAAATTTGATATTTTATGTACAGTATATAATATATATTTGGTGTACTTTCATATTTTATTTACAGTATATAGTATATATTTGGTGAAACTTGATATTTTATGTACAGTGTATAATATATATTTGGTGAAATTTTATATTTTATGTACAGTATATAATATATATTTGGTGTACTTTCATATTTTATGTACAGTATATAGTATATATTTGGTGACATTTGATACTTCATATACAATAAATGAGATATGTTTCTTGAAATTTGATATTTTATGTACAGTATATACTATATATTTGGTGAAATTTTATATTTTATGTACAATATATAAGATATATTTGGTGTACTTTCATATTTTATGTACAGTATAATATATGTTTGGTGACATTTGATATTTTATGTACAGTATATAATATATATTTGTTGAAATTTGATATTTTATGTATAGTATATAATATATATTTGGTGAAATTTTATATTTTATATACCGTATATAATATATATTTGGTGTACTTTCATATTTTATGTACAGTATATAGTATATATTTGGTGACATTTGATATTTTATGTACAGTGTATAATATATATTTGGTGAAATTTTATATTTTATGTACAGTATATAATATATATTTGGTGTACTTTCATATTTTATGTACAGTATATAGTGTATATTTGGTGACATTTGATATTTTATATACAATAAATAAGATATGTTTCTTGAAATTTGATATTTTCTGTACAGTATATACTATATATTTGGTGAAATTTGACATTATAGGTACAGTATATAATATAAGTTTGGTGAAATTTGATATTTTATATACAGTATATAATATATACTTGGTGAAATTTGATATTTTATGTACAGTATATAATATATTTTTGAAATTTTATATTTTATGTACAGTATATAATATATATTTGGTGGACTTTCATATTTTATGTACAGTATATAGTATATATTTGGTGACATTTGATATTTTATGTACAGTGTATAATATATATTTGTTGAAATTTTATATTTTATGTACAGTATATAATATATATTTGGTGTACTTTCATATTTTATGTACAGTATATAGTATAAATTTGGTGACATTTGATATTTTATATACAATAAATAAGATATGTTTCTTAAAATTTGATATTTTATGTACAGTATATACTATATATTTGGTGAAATTTTATATTTTATGTACAGTATATAAGATATATTTGGTGTACTTTCATATTTTATGTACAGTATATAGTATATATTTGGTGACATTTGATATTTTATGCACAGTGTATAATATATATTTGGTGAAATTTTATATTTTATGTACAGTATATAATATATATGTGGTGTACTTTCATATTTTATGTACAGTATATAGTATATATTTGGTGACATTTGATATTTTATATACAATAAATAAGATATTATTCTTCAAATTTGATATTTTATGTACAGTATATACTATATGTTTCGTGAAATTTGATATTATAGGTACAGTATATAATATATATCTGGTGAAATTTGATATTTTATATACAGTATATAATATATATTTGGTGAAATTTGATATTTTATGTACAGTATATAATATATATTTGTTGAAATTTGATATTTTATGTACAGTATATAATATATATTTGGTGTACTTTCATATTTTATGTACAGTATATAGTATATATTTGGTGACATTTGATATTTTATGTACAGTATATAATATATATTTGGTGAAATTTTATATTTTATGTACAGTATATAATATATATTTGGTGTACTTTCATATTTTATGTACAGTATATAGTATATATTTGGTGACATTTGATATTTTATGTACAGTGTATAATATATATTTGGTGAAATTTTATATTTTATGTACAGTATATAATATATATTTGGTGTACTTTCATATTTTATGTACAGTATATAGTGTATATTTGGTGACATTTGATATTTTATATACAATAAATAAGATATGTTTCTTGAAATTTGATATTTTCTGTACAGTATATACTATATATTTGGTGAAATTTGACATTATAGGTACAGTATATAATATATGTTTGGTGAAATTTGATATTTTATATACAGTATATAATATATACTTGGTGAAATTTGATATTTTATGTACAGTATATAATATATATTTTTTGAAATTTTATATTTTATGTACAGTATATAATATATATTTGGTGTACTTTCATATTTTATGTACAGTATATAGTATATATTTGGTGACATTTGATATTTTATGTACAGTGTATAATATATATTTGTTGAAATTTTATATTTTATGTACAGTATATAATATATATTTGGTGTACTTTCATATTTTATGTACAGTATATAGTATATATTTGGTGACATTTGATATTTTATATACAATAAATAAGATATGTTTCTTGAAATTTGATATTTTATGTACAGTATATACTATATATTTGGTGAAATTTTATATTTTATGTACAGTATATAAGAGATATGTGGTGTACTTTCATATTTTATGTACAGTATATAGTATATATTTGGTGACATTTGATATTTTATGCACAGTGTATAATATATATTTGGTGAAATTTTATATTTTATGTACAGTATATAATATATATGTGGTGTACTTTCATATTTTATGTACAGTATATAGTATATATTTGGTGACATTTGATATTTTATATACAATAAATAAGATATTATTCTTGAAATTTGATATTTTATGTACAGTATATACTATAGGTTTGGTGAAATTTGATATTATAAGTACAGTATATAATATATATCTGGTGAAATTTGATATTTTATATACAGTATATAATATATATTTGGTGAAATTTGATATTTTTTGTACAGTATATAATATATATTTGTTGAAATTTGATATTTTGTGTACAGTATATAATATATATTTGGTGTACTTTCATATTTTATGTACAGTATATAGTATATATTTGGTGACATTTGATATTTTATGTACAGTGTATAATATATATTTGGTGAAATTTTATATTTTATGTACAGTATATAATATATATTTGGTGTACTTTCATATTTTATGTACAGTATATAGTATATATTTGGTGACATTTGATATTTTATGTACAGTGTATAATATATATTTGGTGAAATTTTATATTTTATGTACAGTATATAATATATATTTGGTGTACTTTCATATTTTATGTACAGTATATAGTATATATTTGGTGATATTTGATATTTTATATACAATAAATAAGATATGTTTCTTGAAATTTGATATTTTATGTACAGTATATACTATATATTTGGTGAAATTTTATATTTTATGTATAGTATATAAGATATATTTGGTGTACTTTCATATTTTATGTACAGTATATAGTATATATTTGGTGACATTTGATATTTTATGTACAGTATATAATATATATTTGTTGAAATTTGATATTTTATGTATATTATATAATACATATTTGGTGAAATTTTATATTTTATATACCGTATATAATATATATTTGGTGTACTTTCATATTTTATGTACAGTATATAGTATATATTTGGTGATATTTGATATTTTATGTACAGTATAAAATATATATTTTTTGAAATTTTATATTTTATGTACAGTATATAATATATATTTGGTGTGCTTTCATATTTTGTGTACAGTATATAGTATATATTTGGTGACATTTGACATTTTATATACAGTATATAATATATATTTGTTGAAATTTGATATTTTATGTACAGTATATAATATATATTTTTTGAAATTTTATATTTTATGTACAGTATATAATATATATTTGGTGTACTTTCATATTTTATGTACAGTATATAGTATATATTTGGTGACATTTGATATTTTATGTACAGTGTATAATATATATTTGGTGAAATTTTATATTTTATGTACAGTATATAATATATATTTGGTGTACTTTCATATTTTATGTACAGTATATAGTGTATATTTGGTGACATTTGATATTTTATATACAATAAATAAGATATGTTTCTTGAAATTTGATATTTTATGTACAGTATATTCTATATATTTGGTGAAATTTGACATTATAGGTACAGTATATAATACATGTTTGGTGAAATTTGATATTTTATATACAGTATATAATATATATTTGGTGAAATTTGATATTTTATGTACAGTATATAATATATATTTTTTGAAATTTTATATTTTATGTACAGTATATAATATATATTTGGTGGACTTTCATATTTTATGTACAGTACATAGTATATATTTGGTGACATTTGATATTTTATGTACAGTGTATAATATATATTTGGTGAAATTTTATATTTTATGTACAGTATATAATATATATTTGGTGTATTTTCATATTTAATATACAGTATATAGTATATATTTGGTGACATTTGATATTTTATATACAATATATAATATATATTTGTTGAAATTTGATATTTTATGTAGAGTATATAATATATATTTGTTGAAATTTTATATTTTATGTACAGTATATAAGATATATTTGGTGTACTTTCATATTTTATGTACAGTATATAGTATATATTTGGTGACATTTGATATTTTATGTACAGTATATAGTATATATTTGGTGACATTTGATATTTTATATACAGTATATAATATATATTTGTTAAAATTTGACATTTTATGTAATATATATGACATATATTTTTTGAAATTTTATATTTTATGTACAGTATATAATATATATTTGGTCTACTTTCATATTTTATGTACAGAATATAGTATATATTTGGTGACATTTGATATTTTATGTATAGTGTATGTAATATAATTGGTGAAATTTTATATTTTATGTACAGTATATAATATATATGTGGTGTACTTTCATATTTTGTGTACAGTATATAGTATATATTTGGTGACATTTGATATTTTATATACAGTATATAATATATATTTGGTGAAACTTGATATTTTATGTACAGTATATAATATATATTTGGTGAAATTTTATATTTTATGTACAGTATATAAGATATATTTGGTGTACTTTCAGATTTTATGTACAGTATATAGTATATATTTGGTGACATTTGATATTTTATGTACAGTATATAATATATATTTTTTGAAATTTTATACTTTATGTACAGTATATAATATATATTTGGTGTACCTTCATATTTTGTGTACAGTATATAGTATATATTTGGTGACAATTGATATTTAATATACAATAAATAAGATATGTTTCTTGAAATTTGATATTTTATGTACAGTATATACTATATATTTGGTGAAATTTGACATTATAGGTACAGTATATAATATATGTTTGGAAAATTTGATATTTTATATACAGTATATAATATATATTTGGTGAAATTTGATATTTTATGTACAGTATATAATATATATTTTTTGAAATTTTATATTTTATGTACAGTATATAATGTATATTTGGTTTATTTTCATATTTTATTTACAGTATATAGTATATATTTTGTGACATTTGATATTTTATGTACAGTGTATAATATATATTTGGTTAAATTTTATATTTTATGTACAGTATATAATATATATTTGGTGTACTTTCATATTTTATGTACAGTATATAGTGTATATTTGGTGACATTTGATATTTTGTATACAATAAATAAGATATGTTTCTTGAAATTTGATATTTTATGTACAGTATATTCTATATATTTGGTTAAATTTGACATTATAGGTACAGTATATAATATATGTTTGGTTAAATTTGATATTTTATATACAGTATATAATATATATTTGGTGAAACTTGATATTTTATGTACAGTATATAATATATATTTTTGGAAATTTTATATTTTATGTACAGTATATAATATATATTTGGTGGACTTTCATATTTTATGTACAGTATATAGTATATATTTGGTGACATTTGATATTTTATGTACAGTGTATAATATATATTTGGTGAAATTTTATATTTTATGTACAGTATATAATATATATTTGGTGTACTTTCATATTTTATGTACAGTATATAGTATATATTTGGTGACATTTGATATTTTATGTACAGTATATAATATATATTTGGTGAACTTTCATATTTTATTTACAGTATATAGTATATATTTGGTGACATTTGATATTTTATGTACAGTGTATAATACATATTTGGTGAAATTTTATATTTTATGTACAGTATATAATATATATTTGGTGTACTTTCATATTTAATATACAGTATATAGTATATATATGGTGACATTTGATATTTTATATACAATATATAATATATATTTGTTGAAATTTGATATTTTATGTACAGTATATAATATATATTTGGTGAAATTTTATATTTTATGTACAGTATATAAGATATATTTGGTGTACTTTCATATTTTATGTACAGTATATAGTATATATTTGGTGACATTTGATATTTTATGTACAGTATATAATATATATTTTTTGAAATTTTATACTTTATTTACAGTATATAATATATATTTGATGTACCTTCATATTTTGTGTACAGTATATAGTATATATTTTGTGACATTTGATATTTTATATACAATAAATAAGATATGTTTCTTGAAATTTGATATTTTATGTACAGTATATACTATATATTTGGTGAAATTTGACATTATAGGTACAGTATATAATATATGTTTGGTAAAATTTGATATTTTATATACAGTATATAATATATATTTGGTGAAATTCGATATTTTATGTACAGTATATAATATATGTTTTTTGAAATTTTATATTTTATGTACACTATATAATGTATATTTGGTTTACTTTCATATTTTATGTACAGTATATAGTATGTATTTGGTGACATTTGATATTTTATGTACAGTGTATAATATATATTTGGTGAAATTTTACATTTTATGTACAGTATATAATATATATTTGGTGTACTTTCATATTTTATGTACAGTATATAGTATATATTTGGTGACATTTGATATTTTATATACAGTATATAATATATATTTGTTGAAATTTGATATTTTATGTACAGTATATAATATATATTTTTTGAAATTTTATATTTTATGTATAGTATGTAATATATATTTGGTGTACTTTCATATTTAATGTACAGTATATAGTATATATTTGGTGACATTTGATATTTTATGTACAGTGTATAATATATATTTGGTGAAATTTTAAATTTTAAGTACAGTATATAGTATATATTTGGTGTACTTTCATATTTTATGTACAGTATATAGTATATATTTGGTGACATTTGATATTTTATGTACAGTATATAATATATATTTGGTGTACTTTCATATTTTATTTACAGTATATAGTATATATTTGGTGACATTTGATATTTTATGTACAGTGTATAATATATATTTGGTGAAATTTTATATTTTAAGTACAGTATATAATATATATTTGGTGTACTTTCATATTTTATGTACAGTATATAGTATATATTTGGTGACATTTGATATTTTATGTACAGTGTATAATATATATTTGGTGAAATTTTATATTTTATGTACAGTATATAATATATATTTGGTGTACTTTCATATTTTATGTACAGAATATAGTGTATATTTGGTGACATTTGATATTTTATATACAATAAATAAGATATGTTTCTTGAAATTTGATATTTTATGTACAGTATATTCTATATATTTGGTGAAATTTGACATTATAGGTACAGTATATAATATATGTTTGGTGAAATTTGATATTTTATATACAGTATATAATATATATTTGGTGAAACTTGATATTTTATGTACAGTATATAATATATATTTTTTGAAATTTTATATTTTATGTACAGTATATAATATATATTTGGTGGACTTTCATATTTTATGTACAGTATATAGTATATATTTGGTGACATTTGATATTTTATGTACAGTGTATAATATATATTTGGTGAAATTTTATATATTATGTACAGTATATAATATATATTTTGTGTACTTTCATATTTAATATACAGTATATAGTATATATTTGGTGACATTTGATATTTTATATACAATATATAATATATATTTGTTGAAATTTGATATTTTATGTACAGTATATAATATATATTTGGTGAAATTTTATATTTTATGTACAGTATATAAGATATATTTGGTGTACTTTCAGATTTTATGTACAGTATATAGTATATATTTGGTGACATTTGATATTTTATGTACAGTATATAATATATATTTTTTGAAATTTTATACTTTATGTACAGTATATAATATATATTTGGTGTACCTTCATATTTTGTGTACAGTATATAGTATATATTTGGTGACAATTGATATTTTATATACAATAAATAAGATATGTTTCCTGAAATTTGATATTTTATGTACAGTATATACTATATGTTTGGTGAAATTTGACATTATAGGTACAGTATATAATATATGTTTGGAAAATTTGATATTTTATATACAGTATATAATATATATTTGGTGAAATTTGATATTTTATGTACAGTATATAATATATATTTTTTGAAATTTTATATTTTATGTACAGTATATAATGTATATTTGGTTTACTTTCATATTTTATTTACAGTATATAGTATATATTTGGTGACATTTGATATTTTATGTACAGTGTATAATATATATTTGGTTAAATTTTATATTTTATGTACTGTATATAATATATATTTGGTGTACTTTCATATTTTATGTACAGTATATAGTGTATATTTGGTGACATTTCATATTTTGTATACAATAAATAAGATATGTTTCTTGAAATTTGATATTTTATGTACAGTATATTCTATATATTTGGTGAAATTTGACATTATAGGTACAGTATATAATATATGTTTGGTGAAATTTGATATTTTATATACAGTATATAATATATATTTGGTGAAACTTGATATTTTATGTACAGTATATAATATATATTTTTTGAAATTTTATATTTTATGTACAGTATATAATATATATTTGGCGGACTTTCATATTTTATGTACAGTATATAGTATATATTTGGTGACATTTGATATTTTATGTACAGTGTATAATATATATTTGGTGAAATTTTATATTTTATGTACAGTATATAATATATATTTGGTGTACTTTCATATTATATGTACAGTATATAGTATATATTTGGTGACATTTGATATTTTATATACAGTATATTATATATATTTGTTGAAATTTGATATTTTATGTACAGTATATAATATATATTTTTTGAAATTTTATATTTTATGTATAGTATGTAATATATATTTGGTGTACTTTCATATTTAATGTACAGTATATAGTATATATTTGGTGACATTTGATATTTTATGTACAGTGTATAATATATATTTGGTGAAATTTTAAATTTTAAGTACAGTATATAGTATATATTTGGTGTACTTTCATATTTTATGTACAGTATATAGTATATATTTGGTGACATTTGATATTTTATGTACAGTATATAATATATATTTGGTGTACTTTCATATTTTATTTACAGTATATAGTATATATTTGGTGACATTTGATATTTTATGTACAGTGTATAATATATATTTGGTGAAATTTTATATTTTAAGTACAGTATATAATATATATTTGGTGTACTTTCATATTTTATGTACAGTATATAGTATATATTTGGTGACATTTGATATTTTATGTACAGTGTATAATATATATTTGGTGAAATTTTATATTTTATGTACAGTATATAATATATATTTGGTGTATTTTCATATTTTATGTACAGAATATAGTGTATATTTGGTGACATTTGATATTTTATATACAATAAATAAGATATGTTTCTTGAAATTTGATATTTTATGTACAGTATATTCTATATATTTGGTGAAATTTGACATTATAGGTACAGTATATAATATATGTTTGGTGAAATTTGATATTTTATATACAGTATATAATATATATTTGGTGAAACTTGATATTTTATGTACAGTATATAATATATATTTTTTGAAATTTTATATTTTATGTACAGTATATAATATATATTTGGTGGACTTTCATATTTTATGTACAGTATATAGTATATATTTGGTGACATTTGATATTTTATGTACAGTGTATAATATATGTTAGGTGAAATTTTATATATTATGTACAGTATATAATATATATTTGGTGTACTTTCATATTTAATATACAGTATATAGTATATATTTGGTGACATTTGATATTTTATATACAATATATAATATATATTTGTTGAAATTTGATATTTTATGTACAGTATATAATATATATTTGGTGAAATTTTATATTTTATGTACAGTATATAAGATATATTTGGTGTACTTTCATATTTTATGTACAGTATATAGTATATATTTCGTGACATTTGATATTTTATGTACAGTATATAATATATATTTTTTGAAATTTTATACTTTATGTACAGTATATAATATATATTTGGTGTACCTTCATATTTTGTGTACAGTATATAGTATATATTTTGTGACATTTGATATTTTATATACAATAAATAAGATATGTTTCTTGAAATTTGATATTTTATGTACAGTATATACTATATATTTGGTGAAATTTGACATTATAGGTACAGTATATAATATATGTTTGGTAAAATTTGATATTTTATATACAGTATATAATATATATTTGGTGAAATTCGATATTTTATGTACAGTATATAATATAAGTTTTTTGAAATTTTATATTTTATGTACACTATATAATGTATATTTGGTTTACTTTCATATTTTACGTACAGTATATAGTATGTATTTGGTGACATTTGATATTTTATGTACAGTGTATAATATATATTTGGTGAAATTTTATATTTTATGTACAGTATATAATATATATTTGGTGTACTTTCATATTTTATGTACAGTATATAGTATATATTTGGTGACATTTGATATTTTATATACAGTATATAATATATATTTGTTGAAATTTGATATTTTATGTACAGTATATAATATATATTTTTTGAAATTTTATATTTTATGTATAGTATGTAATATATATTTGGTGTACTTTCATATTTTATGTACAGTATATAGTATATATTTGGTGACATTTGATATTTTATGTACAGTGTATAATATATATTTGGTGAAATTTTAAATTTTAAGTACAGTATATAGTATATATTTGGTGTACTTTCATATTTTATGTACAGTATATAGTATATATTTGGTGACATTTGATATTTTATGTACAGTATATAATATATATTTGGTGTACTTTCATATTTTATTTACAGTATATAGTATATATTTGGTGACATTTGATATTTTATGTACAGTGTATAATACATATTTGGTGAAATTTTATATTTTATGTACAGTATATAATATATATTTGGTGTACTTTCATATTTAATATACAGTATATAGTATATATTTGGTGAGATTTGATATTTTATATACAATATATAATATATATTTGTTGAAATTTGATATTTTATGTACAGTATATAATATATATTTGGTGAAATTTTATATTTTATGTACAGTATATAAGATATATTTGGTGTACTTTCATATTTTATGTACAGTATATAGTATATATTTGGTGACATTTGATATTTTATGTACAGTATATAATATATATTTTTTGAAATTTTATACTTTATGTACAGTATATAATATATATTTGGTGTACCTTCATATTTTGTGTACAGTATATAGTATATATTTTGTGACATTTGATTTTTTATATACAATAAATAAGATATTATTCTTGAAATTTGACATTTTATGTACAGTATATACTATATGTTTGGTGAAATTTGTTATTATAGGTACAGTATATAATATATATTTGGTGAAATTTGATATTTTATATACAGTATATAATATATATTTGGTGAAATTTGATATTTTATGTACAGTATATAATATATATTTGGTGTACTTTCATATTTTATTTACAGTATATAGTATATATTTGGTGACATTTGATATTTTATGTACAGTGTATAATATATATTTGGTGAAATTTTATATTTTATGTACAGTATATAATATATATTTGGTGTACTTTCATATTTTATTGACAGTATATAGTATATATTTAGTGACATTTGATATTTTATGTACAGTGTATAATATATATTTGGTGAAATTTTATATTTTATGTACGGTATATAATATATATTTGGTGTACTTTCATATTTTATGTACAGTATATAGTATATATTTGGTGACATTTGATATTTTATGTACAGTGTATAATATATATTTGGTGAAATTTTAAATTTTATGTACAGTATATAATATATATTTGGTTTACTTTCATATTTTATGTACAGTATATAGTATATATTTGGTGACATTTGATATTTTATATACAATAAATAAGATATGTTTCTTGAAATTTGATATTTTATGTACAGTATATACTATATATTTGGTGAAATTTTATATTTTATGTACAGTATATAAGATATATTTGGTGTACTTTCATATTTTATGTACAGTATATAGCATATATTTGGTGACATTTGATATTTTATGTACAGTATATAATATATATTTGTTGAAATTTGATATTTTATGTATAGTATATAATATATATTTGGTGAAATTTTATATTTTATATACCGTATATAATATATAATTTTTGTACTTTCATATTTTATCTACAGTATATAGTATATATTTGGTGACATTTGATATTTTATGTACAGTATATAATATATATTTTTGAAATTTTATACTTTATGTACAGTATATAATATATATTTTGTGTAACTTCATATTTTGTGTACAGTATATAGTATATATTTGGTGATATTTGATATTTTATACACAATAAATGAGATATGTTTCTTGAAATTTGATATTTTATGTACAGTATATAGTATATATTTGGTGACATTTGATATTTTATGTACAGTGTAAAATATATATTTGGTGAAATTTTATATTTTATGTACAGTATATAATATATATTTGGTGTACTTTCATATTTTATGTACAGTATATAGTATATATTTGGTGACATTTGATATTTTATATACAATAAATAAGATATTATTCTTGAAATTTGATATTTTATGTGCAGTACATACTATATGTTTGGTGAAATTTGACATTATAGGTACAGTATATAATATATATTTGTTGAAATTTGATATTTTATGTACAGTATATAATATATATTTGGTGAAATTTTATATTTTATGTGCAGTATATAAGATATATTTGGTGTACTTTCATATTTTATGTACAGTATATAGTATATATTTGGTGACATTTGATATTTTATGTACATTATATATTATATATTTGTTAAAATTTGATATTTCATGTACAGTATATAATATATATTTTTTGAAATTTTATATTTTATGTACAGTATATAATATATATTTGGTGTACTTTCATATTTTATGTACAGTATATAGTATATATTTGGTGACATTTGATATTTTATGAACAGTGTATAATATATATTTGGTGAAATTTTATATTTTATGTACAGTATATAATATATATTTGGTGTACTTTCGTATTTTATGTACAGAATATAGTATATATTTGGTGACATTTGATATTTTATATACAATAAATAAGATATTATTCTTGAAATTTGATATTTTATGGACATTATATACTATATGTTTGGTGAAATTTGTTATTATAGGTACAGTATATAATATATATTTGGTGAAATTTGATATTTTATATACAGTATATAATATATATTTGGTGAAATTTGATATTTTATGTACAGTATATAATATATATTTGGTGTACTTTCATATTTTATGTACAGTATATAGTATATATTTGGTGACATTTGATATTTTATGTACAGTGCATAATATATATTTGGTGAAATTTTATATTTTATGTACAGTATATAATATATATTTGGTGTACTTTCATATTTTATGTACAGTATATAGTGTATATTTGGTGACATTTGATATTTTATATACAATAAATAAGATATTATTCTTGAAATTTGATATTTTATGTACAGTATATACTATGTGTTTGGTGAAATTTGATATTATAGGTACAGTATATAATATATATTTGGTGAAATTTGATATTTTATATACAGTATATAATATATATTTGGTGAAATTTGATATTTTATGTACAGTATATAATATATATTTGTTGAAATTTGATATTTTATGTACAGTATATAATATATATTTGGTGTACTTTCATATTTTATTTACAGTATATAGTATATATTTGGTGAAACTTGATATTTTATGTACAGTGTATAATATATATTTGGTGAAATTTTATATTTTATGTACAGTATATAATATATATTTGGTGTACTTTCATATTTTATGTACAGTATATAGTATATATTTGGTGACATTTGATATTTCATATACAATAAATAAGATATGTTTCTTGAAATTTGATATTTTATGTACAGTATATTCTATATATTTGGTGAAATTTGACATTATAGGTACAGTATATAATATATGTTTGGTGAAATTTGATATTTTATATACAGTATATAATATATATTTGGTGAAACTTGATATTTTATGTACAGTATATAATATATATTTTTTGAAATTTTATATTTTATGTACAGTATATAATATATATTTGGCGGACTTTCATATTTTATGTACAGTATATAGTATATATTTGGTGACATTTGATATTTTATGTACAGTGTATAATATATATTTGGTGAAATTTTATATTTTATGTACAGTATATAATATATATTTGGTGTACTTTCATATTATATGTACAGTATATAGTATATATTTGGTGACATTTGATATTTTATATACAGTATATTATATATATTTGTTGAAATTTGATATTTTATGTACAGTATATAATATATATTTTTTGAAATTTTATATTTTATGTATAGTATGTAATATATATTTGGTGTACTTTCATATTTAATGTACAGTATATAGTATATATTTGGTGACATTTGATATTTTATGTACAGTGTATAATATATATTTGGTGAAATTTTAAATTTTAAGTACAGTATATAGTATATATTTGGTGTACTTTCATATTTTATGTACAGTATATAGTATATATTTGGTGACATTTGATATTTTATGTACAGTATATAATATATATTTGGTGTACTTTCATATTTTATTTACAGTATATAGTATATATTTGGTGACATTTGATATTTTATGTACAGTGTATAATATATATTTGGTGAAATTTTATATTTTAAGTACAGTATATAATATATATTTGGTGTACTTTCATATTTTATGTACAGTATATAGTATATATTTGGTGACATTTGATATTTTATGTACAGTGTATAATATATATTTGGTGAAATTTTATATTTTATGTACAGTATATAATATATATTTGGTGTATTTTCATATTTTATGTACAGAATATAGTGTATATTTGGTGACATTTGATATTTTATATACAATAAATAAGATATGTTTCTTGAAATTTGATATTTTATGTACAGTATATTCTATATATTTGGTGAAATTTGACATTATAGGTACAGTATATAATATATGTTTGGTGAAATTTGATATTTTATATACAGTATATAATATATATTTGGTGAAACTTGATATTTTATGTACAGTATATAATATATATTTTTTGAAATTTTATATTTTATGTACAGTATATAATATATATTTGGTGGACTTTCATATTTTATGTACAGTATATAGTATATATTTGGTGACATTTGATATTTTATGTACAGTGTATAATATATGTTAGGTGAAATTTTATATATTATGTACAGTATATAATATATATTTGGTGTACTTTCATATTTAATATACAGTATATAGTATATATTTGGTGACATTTGATATTTTATATACAATATATAATATATATTTGTTGAAATTTGATATTTTATGTACAGTATATAATATATATTTGGTGAAATTTTATATTTTATGTACAGTATATAAGATATATTTGGTGTACTTTCATATTTTATGTACAGTATATAGTATATATTTCGTGACATTTGATATTTTATGTACAGTATATAATATATATTTTTTGAAATTTTATACTTTATGTACAGTATATAATATATATTTGGTGTACCTTCATATTTTGTGTACAGTATATAGTATATATTTTGTGACATTTGATATTTTATATACAATAAATAAGATATGTTTCTTGAAATTTGATATTTTATGTACAGTATATACTATATATTTGGTGAAATTTGACATTATAGGTACAGTATATAATATATGTTTGGTAAAATTTGATATTTTATATACAGTATATAATATATATTTGGTGAAATTCGATATTTTATGTACAGTATATAATATAAGTTTTTTGAAATTTTATATTTTATGTACACTATATAATGTATATTTGGTTTACTTTCATATTTTACGTACAGTATATAGTATGTATTTGGTGACATTTGATATTTTATGTACAGTGTATAATATATATTTGGTGAAATTTTATATTTTATGTACAGTATATAATATATATTTGGTGTACTTTCATATTTTATGTACAGTATATAGTATATATTTGGTGACATTTGATATTTTATATACAGTATATAATATATATTTGTTGAAATTTGATATTTTATGTACAGTATATAATATATATTTTTTGAAATTTTATATTTTATGTATAGTATGTAATATATATTTGGTGTACTTTCATATTTTATGTACAGTATATAGTATATATTTGGTGACATTTGATATTTTATGTACAGTGTATAATATATATTTGGTGAAATTTTAAATTTTAAGTACAGTATATAGTATATATTTGGTGTACTTTCATATTTTATGTACAGTATATAGTATATATTTGGTGACATTTGATATTTTATGTACAGTATATAATATATATTTGGTGTACTTTCATATTTTATTTACAGTATATAGTATATATTTGGTGACATTTGATATTTTATGTACAGTGTATAATACATATTTGGTGAAATTTTATATTTTATGTACAGTATATAATATATATTTGGTGTACTTTCATATTTAATATACAGTATATAGTATATATTTGGTGAGATTTGATATTTTATATACAATATATAATATATATTTGTTGAAATTTGATATTTTATGTACAGTATATAATATATATTTGGTGAAATTTTATATTTTATGTACAGTATATAAGATATATTTGGTGTACTTTCATATTTTATGTACAGTATATAGTATATATTTGGTGACATTTGATATTTTATGTACAGTATATAATATATATTTTTTGAAATTTTATACTTTATGTACAGTATATAATATATATTTGGTGTACCTTCATATTTTGTGTACAGTATATAGTATATATTTTGTGACATTTGATTTTTTATATACAATAAATAAGATATTATTCTTGAAATTTGACATTTTATGTACAGTATATACTATATGTTTGGTGAAATTTGTTATTATAGGTACAGTATATAATATATATTTGGTGAAATTTGATATTTTATATACAGTATATAATATATATTTGGTGAAATTTGATATTTTATGTACAGTATATAATATATATTTGGTGTACTTTCATATTTTATTTACAGTATATAGTATATATTTGGTGACATTTGATATTTTATGTACAGTGTATAATATATATTTGGTGAAATTTTATATTTTATGTACAGTATATAATATATATTTGGTGTACTTTCATATTTTATTGACAGTATATAGTATATATTTAGTGACATTTGATATTTTATGTACAGTGTATAATATATATTTGGTGAAATTTTATATTTTATGTACGGTATATAATATATATTTGGTGTACTTTCATATTTTATGTACAGTATATAGTATATATTTGGTGACATTTGATATTTTATGTACAGTGTATAATATATATTTGGTGAAATTTTAAATTTTATGTACAGTATATAATATATATTTGGTTTACTTTCATATTTTATGTACAGTATATAGTATATATTTGGTGACATTTGATATTTTATATACAATAAATAAGATATGTTTCTTGAAATTTGATATTTTATGTACAGTATATACTATATATTTGGTGAAATTTTATATTTTATGTACAGTATATAAGATATATTTGGTGTACTTTCATATTTTATGTACAGTATATAGCATATATTTGGTGACATTTGATATTTTATGTACAGTATATAATATATATTTGTTGAAATTTGATATTTTATGTATAGTATATAATATATATTTGGTGAAATTTTATATTTTATATACCGTATATAATATATAATTTTTGTACTTTCATATTTTATCTACACTATATAGTATATATTTGGTGACATTTGATATTTTATGTACAGTATATAATATATATTTTTGAAATTTTATACTTTATGTACAGTATATAATATATATTTTGTGTAACTTCATATTTTGTGTACAGTATATAGTATATATTTGGTGATATTTGATATTTTATACACAATAAATGAGATATGTTTCTTGAAATTTGATATTTTATGTACAGTATATAGTATATATTTGGTGACATTTGATATTTTATGTACAGTGTAAAATATATATTTGGTGAAATTTTATATTTTATGTACAGTATATAATATATATTTGGTGTACTTTCATATTTTATGTACAGTATATAGTATATATTTGGTGACATTTGATATTTTATATACAATAAATAAGATATTATTCTTGAAATTTGATATTTTATGTGCAGTACATACTATATGTTTGGTGAAATTTGACATTATAGGTACAGTATATAATATATATTTGTTGAAATTTGATATTTTATGTACAGTATATAATATATATTTGGTGAAATTTTATATTTTATGTGCAGTATATAAGATATATTTGGTGTACTTTCATATTTTATGTACAGTATATAGTATATATTTGGTGACATTTGATATTTTATGTACATTATATATTATATATTTGTTAAAATTTGATATTTCATGTACAGTATATAATATATATTTTTTGAAATTTTATATTTTATGTACAGTATATAATATATATTTGGTGTACTTTCATATTTTATGTACAGTATATAGTATATATTTGGTGACATTTGATATTTTATGAACAGTGTATAATATATATTTGGTGAAATTTTATATTTTATGTACAGTATATAATATATATTTGGTGTACTTTCGTATTTTATGTACAGAATATAGTATATATTTGGTGACATTTGATATTTTATATACAATAAATAAGATATTATTCTTGAAATTTGATATTTTATGGACATTATATACTATATGTTTGGTGAAATTTGTTATTATAGGTACAGTATATAATATATATTTGGTGAAATTTGATATTTTATATACAGTATATAATATATATTTGGTGAAATTTGATATTTTATGTACAGTATATAATATATATTTGGTGTACTTTCATATTTTATGTACAGTATATAGTATATATTTGGTGACATTTGATATTTTATGTACAGTGCATAATATATATTTGGTGAAATTTTATATTTTATGTACAGTATATAATATATATTTGGTGTACTTTCATATTTTATGTACAGTATATAGTGTATATTTGGTGACATTTGATATTTTATATACAATAAATAAGATATTATTCTTGAAATTTGATATTTTATGTACAGTATATACTATGTGTTTGGTGAAATTTGATATTATAGGTACAGTATATAATATATATTTGGTGAAATTTGATATTTTATATACAGTATATAATATATATTTGGTGAAATTTGATATTTTATGTACAGTATATAATATATATTTGTTGAAATTTGATATTTTATGTACAGTATATAATATATATTTGGTGTACTTTCATATTTTATTTACAGTATATAGTATATATTTGGTGAAACTTGATATTTTATGTACAGTGTATAATATATATTTGGTGAAATTTTATATTTTATGTACAGTATATAATATATATTTGGTGTACTTTCATATTTTATGTACAGTATATAGTATATATTTGGTGACATTTGATATTTCATATACAATAAATAAGATATGTTTCTTGAAATTTGATATTTTATGTACAGTATATACTATATATTTGGTGAAATTTTATATTTTATGTACAGTATATAAGATATATTTGGTGTACTTTCATATTTTATGTACAGTATAATATATGTTTGGTGACATTTGATATTTTATGTACAGTATATAATATATATTTGTTGAAATTTGATATTTTATGTATAGTATATAATATATATTTGGTGAAATTTTATATTTTATATACCGTATATAATATATATTTGGTGTACTTTCATATTTTATGTACAGCATATAGTATATATTTGGTGACTTTTGATATTTTATGTACAGTATATAATATATATTTTTTGAAATTTTATATTTTATATACAGTATATAATATATATTGGTGTACTTTCATATTTTGTGTACAGTATATAGTATATATTTGGTGACATTTGACATTTTATATACAGTATATAATATATATTTGTTGAAATTTGATATTTTATGTACAATATATAATATATATTTTTTGAAATTTTATATTTTATGTACAGTATATAATATAAATTTGTTGTACTTTCATATTTTATGTACAGTATATAGTATATATTTGGTGACATTTGATATTTTATGTACAGTGTATAATATATATTTGGTGAAATTTTATATTTTATGTACAGTATATAATATATATTTGGTGTACTTTCATATTTTATGTACAGTATATAGTGTATATTTGGTGACATTTGATATTTTATATACAATAAATAAGATATGTTTCTTGAAATTTGATATTTTCTGTACAGTATATACTATATATTTGGTGAAATTTGACATTATAGGTACAGTATATAATATATGTTTGGTGAAATTTGATATTTTATATACAGTATATAATATATACTTGGTGAAATTTGATATTTTATGTACAGTATATAATATATATTTTTTGAAATTTTATATTTTATGTACAGTATATAATATATATTTGGTGTACTTTCATATTTTATGTACAGTATATAGTATATATTTGGTGACATTTGATATTTTATGTACAGTGCATAATATATATTTGGTGAAATTTTATATTTTATATACAGTATATAATATATATTGGTGTACTTTCATATTTTGTGTACAGTATATAGTATATATTTGGTGACATTTGACATTTTATATACAGTATATAATATATATTTGTTGAAATTTGATATTTTATGTACAATATATAATATATATTTTTTGAAATTTTATATTTTATGTACAGTATATAATATAAATTTGTTGTACTTTCATATTTTATGTACAGTATATAGTATATATTTGGTGACATTTGATATTTTATGTACAGTGTATAATATATATTTGGTGAAATTTTATATTTTATGTACAGTATATAATATATATTTGGTGTACTTTCATATTTTATGTACAGTATATAGTGTATATTTGGTGACATTTGATATTTTATATACAATAAATAAGATATGTTTCTTGAAATTTGATATTTTCTGTACAGTATATACTATATATTTGGTGAAATTTGACATTATAGGTACAGTATATAATATATGTTTGGTGAAATTTGATATTTTATATACAGTATATAATATATACTTGGTGAAATTTGATATTTTATGTACAGTATATAATATATATTTGGTGAAATTTGATATTTTATGTACAGTATATAATATATATTTGGTGTACTTTCATATTTTATGTACAGTATATAGTATATATTTGGTGACATTTGATATTTTATGTACAGTGCATAATATATATTTGGTGAAATTTTATATTTTATGTACAGTATATAATATATATTTGGTGTACTTTCATATTTTATGTACAGTATATAGTGTATATTTGGTGACATTTGATATTTTATATACAATAAATAAGATATTATTCTTGAAATTTGATATTTTATGTACAGTATATACTATGTGTTTGGTGAAATTTGATATTATAGGTACAGTATATAATATATGTTTGGTGAAATTTGATATTTTATATACAGTATATAATATATACTTGGTGAAATTTGATATTTTATGTACAGTATATAATATATATTTTTTGAAATTTTATATTTTATGTACAGTATATAATATATATTTGGTGTACTTTCATATTTTATGTACAGTATATAGTATATATTTGGTGACATTTGATATTTTATGTACAGTGCATAATATATATTTGGTGAAATTTTATATTTTATGTACAGTATATAATATATATTTGGTGTACTTTCATATTTTATGTACAGTATATAGTATATATTTGGTGACATTTGATATTTTATGTACAGTGTATAATATATATTTGGTGAAATTTTATATTTTATGTACAGTATATAATATATATTTGGTGTACTTTCATATTTTATGTACAGTATATAGTGTATATTTGGTGACATTTGATATTTTATATACAATAAATAAGATATGTTTCTTGAAATTTGATATTTTCTGTACAGTATATACTATATATTTGGTGAAATTTGACATTATAGGTACAGTATATAATATATGTTTGGTGAAATTTGATATTTTATATACAGTATATAATATATACTTGGTGAAATTTGATATTTTATGTACAGTATATAATATATATTTTTTGAAATTTTATATTTTATGTACAGTATATAATATATATTTGGTGTACTTTCATATTTTATGTACAGTATATAGTATATATTTGGTGACATTTGATATTTTATGTACAGTGTATAATATATATTTGTTGAAATTTTATATTTTATGTACAGTATATAATATATATTTGGTGTACTTTCATATTTTATGTACAGTATATAGTGTATATTTGGTGACATTTGATATTTTATATACAATAAATAAGATATGTTTCTTGAAATTTGATATTTTCTGTACAGTATATACTATATATTTGGTGAAATTTGACATTATAGGTACAGTATATAATATATGTTTGGTGAAATTTGATATTTTATATACAGTATATAATATATACTTGGTGAAATTTGATATTTTATGTACAGTATATAATATATATTTTTTGAAATTTTATATTTTATGTACAGTATATAATATATATTTGGTGTACTTTCATATTTTATGTACAGTATATAGTATATATTTGGTGACATTTGATATTTTATGTACAGTGCATAATATATATTTGGTGAAATTTTATATTTTATATACAGTATATAATATATATTGGTGTACTTTCATATTTTGTGTACAGTATATAGTATATATTTGGTGACATTTGACATTTTATATACAGTATATAATATATATTTGTTGAAATTTGATATTTTATGTACAATATATAATATATATTTTTTGAAATTTTATATTTTATGTACAGTATATAATATAAATTTGTTGTACTTTCATATTTTATGTACAGTATATAGTATATATTTGGTGACATTTGATATTTTATGTACAGTGTATAATATATATTTGGTGAAATTTTATATTTTATGTACAGTATATAATATATATTTGGTGTACTTTCATATTTTATGTACAGTATATAGTGTATATTTGGTGACATTTGATATTTTATATACAATAAATAAGATATGTTTCTTGAAATTTGATATTTTCTGTACAGTATATACTATATATTTGGTGAAATTTGACATTATAGGTACAGTATATAATATATGTTTGGTGAAATTTGATATTTTATATACAGTATATAATATATACTTGGTGAAATTTGATATTTTATGTACAGTATATAATATATATTTGGTGAAATTTGATATTTTATGTACAGTATATAATATATATTTGGTGTACTTTCATATTTTATGTACAGTATATAGTATATATTTGGTGACATTTGATATTTTATGTACAGTGCATAATATATATTTGGTGAAATTTTATATTTTATGTACAGTATATAATATATATTTGGTGTACTTTCATATTTTATGTACAGTATATAGTGTATATTTGGTGACATTTGATATTTTATATACAATAAATAAGATATTATTCTTGAAATTTGATATTTTATGTACAGTATATACTATGTGTTTGGTGAAATTTGATATTATAGGTACAGTATATAATATATGTTTGGTGAAATTTGATATTTTATATACAGTATATAATATATACTTGGTGAAATTTGATATTTTATGTACAGTATATAATATATATTTTTTGAAATTTTATATTATATGTACAGTATATAATATATATTTGGTGTACTTTCATATTTTATGTACAGTATATAGTATATATTTGGTGACATTTGATATTTTATGTACAGTATATAATATATATTTGGTGAAATTTTATATTTTATGTACAGTATATAATATATATTTGGTGTACTTTCATATTTTATGTACAGGATATAGTATATATTTGGTGACATTTGATATTTTATGTACAGTGTATAATATATATTTGGTGAAATTTTATATTTTATGTACAGTATATAATATATATTTGGTGTACTTTCATATTTTATGTACAGTATATAGTGTATATTTGGTGACATTTGATATTTTATATACAATAAATAAGATATGTTTCTTGAAATTTGATATTTTCTGTACAGTATATACTATATATTTGGTGAAATTTGACATTATAGGTACAGTATATAATATATGTTTGGTGAAATTTGATATTTTATATACAGTATATAATATATACTTGGTGAAATTTGATATTTTATGTACAGTATATAATATATATTTTTTGAAATTTTATATTTTATGTACAGTATATAATATATATTTGGTGTACTTTCATATTTTATGTACAGTATATAGTATATATTTGGTGACATTTGATATTTTATGTACAGTGTATAATATATATTTGTTGAAATTTTATATTTTATGTACAGTATATAAGATATATTTGGTGTACTTTCATATTTTATGTACAGTATATAGTATATATTTGGTGACATTTGATATTTTATATACAATAAATAAGATATGTTTCTTGAAATTTGATATTTTATGTACAGTATATACTATATATTTGGTGAAATTTTATATTTTATGTACAGTATATAAGATATATGTGGTGTACTTTCATATTTTATGTACAGTATATAGTATATATTTGGTGACATTTGATATTTTATGCACAGTGTATAATATATATTTGGTGAAATTTTATATTTTATGTACAGTATATAATATATATGTGGTGTACTTTCATATTTTATGTACAGTATATAGTATATATTTGGTGACATTTGATATTTTATATACAATAAATAAGATATTATTCTTGAAATTTGATATTTTATGTACAGTATATACTATATGTTTGGTGAAATTTGATATTATAGGTACAGTATATAATATATATCTGGTGAAATTTGATATTTTATATACAGTATATAATATATATTTGGTGAAATTTGATATTTTTTGTACAGTATATAATATATATTTGTTGAAATTTGATATTTTGTGTACAGTATATAATATATATTTGGTGTACTTTCATATTTTATGTACAGTATATAGTATATATTTGGTGACATTTGATATTTTATGTACAGTGTATAATATATATTTGGTGAAATTTTATATTTTATGTACAGTATATAATATATATTTGGTGTACTTTCATATTTTATGTACAGTATATAGTATATATTTGGTGACATTTGATATTTCATATACAATAAATAAGATATGTTTCTTGAAATTTGATATTTTATGTACAGTATATACTATATATTTGGTGAAATTTTATATTTTATGTACAGTATATAAGATATATTTGGTGTACTTTCATATTTTATGTACAGTATAATATATGTTTGGTGACATTTGATATTTTATGTACAGTATATAATATATATTTGTTGAAATTTGATATTTTATGTATAGTATATAATATATATTTGGTGAAATTTTATATTTTATATACCGTATATAATATATATTTGGTGTACTTTCATATTTTATGTACAGCATATAGTATATATTTGGTGACTTTTGATATTTTATGTACAGTATATAATATATATTTTTTGAAATTTTATATTTTATATACAGTATATAATATATATTGGTGTACTTTCATATTTTGTGTACAGTATATAGTATATATTTGGTGACATTTGACATTTTATATACAGTATATAATATATATTTGTTGAAATTTGATATTTTATGTACAATATATAATATATATTTTTTGAAATTTTATATTTTATGTACAGTATATAATATAAATTTGTTGTACTTTCATATTTTATGTACAGTATATAGTATATATTTGGTGACATTTGATATTTTATGTACAGTGTATAATATATATTTGGTGAAATTTTATATTTTATGTACAGTATATAATATATATTTGGTGTACTTTCATATTTTATGTACAGTATATAGTGTATATTTGGTGACATTTGATATTTTACATACAATAAATAAGATATGTTTCTTGAAATTTGATATTTTCTGTACAGTATATACTATATATTTGGTGAAATTTGACATTATAGGTACAGTATATAATATATGTTTGGTGAAATTTGATATTTTATATACAGTATATAATATATACTTGGTGAAATTTGATATTTTATGTACAGTATATAATATATATTTTTTGAAATTTTATATTTTATGTACAGTATATAATATATATTTGGTGGACTTTCATATTTTATGTACAGTATATAGTATATATTTGGTGACATTTGATATTTTATGTACAGTGTATAATATATATTTGTTGAAATTTTATATTTTATGTACAGTATATAATATATATTTGGTGTACTTTCATATTTTATGTACAGTATATAGTATAAATTTGGTGACATTTGATATTTTATATACAATAAATAAGATATGTTTCTTGAAATTTGATATTTTATGTACAGTATATACTATATATTTGGTGAAATTTTATATTTTATGTACAGTATATAAGATATATTTGGTGTACTTTCATATTTTATGTACAGTATATAGTATATATTTGGTGACATTTGATATTTTATGCACAGTGTATAATATATATTTGGTGAAATTTTATATTTTATGTACAGTATATAATATATATGTGGTGTACTTTCATATTTTATGTACAGTATATAGTATATATTTGGTGACATTTGATATTTTATATACAATAAATAAGATATTATTCTTCAAATTTGATATTTTATGTACAGTATATACTATATGTTTTGTGAAATTTGATATTATAGGTACAGTATATAATATATATCTGGTGAAATTTGATATTTTATATACAGTATATAATATATATTTGGTGAAATTTGATATTTTATGTACAGTATATAATATATATTTGTTGAAATTTGATATTTTATGTACAGTATATAATATATATTTGGTGTACTTTCATATTTTATGTACAGTATATAGTATATATTTGGTGACATTTGATATTTTATGTACAGTATATAATATATATTTGGTGAAATTTTATATTTTATGTACAGTATATAATATATATTTGGTGTACTTTCATATTTTATGTACAGTATATAGTATATATTTGGTGACATTTGATATTTTATGTACAGTGTATAATATATATTTGGTGAAATTTTATATTTTATGTACAGTATATAATATATATTTGGTGTACTTTCATATTTTATGTACAGTATATAGTGTATATTTGGTGACATTTGATATTTTATATACAATAAATAAGATATGTTTCTTGAAATTTGATATTTTCTGTACAGTATATACTATATATTTGGTGAAATTTGACATTATAGGTACAGTATATAATATATGTTTGGTGAAATTTGATATTTTATATACAGTATATAATATATACTTGGTGAAATTTGATATTTTATGTACAGTATATAATATATATTTTTTGAAATTTTATATTTTATGTACAGTATATAATATATATTTGGTGTACTTTCATATTTTATGTACAGTATATAGTATATATTTGGTGACATTTGATATTTTATGTACAGTGTATAATATATATTTGTTGAAATTTTATATTTTATGTACAGTATATAAGATATATTTGGTGTACTTTCATATTTTATGTACAGTATATAGTATATATTTGGTGACATTTGATATTTTATATACAATAAATAAGATATGTTTCTTGAAATTTGATATTTTATGTACAGTATATACTATATATTTGGTGAAATTTTATATTTTATGTACAGTATATAAGATATATGTGGTGTACTTTCATATTTTATGTACAGTATATAGTATATATTTGGTGACATTTGATATTTTATGCACAGTGTATAATATATATTTGGTGAAATTTTATATTTTATGTACAGTATATAATATATATGTGGTGTACTTTCATATTTTATGTACAGTATATAGTATATATTTGGTGACATTTGATATTTTATATACAATAAATAAGATATTATTCTTGAAATTTGATATTTTATGTACAGTATATACTATATGTTTGGTGAAATTTGATATTATAGGTACAGTATATAATATATATCTGGTGAAATTTGATATTTTATATACAGTATATAATATATATTTGGTGAAATTTGATATTTTTTGTACAGTATATAATATATATTTGTTGAAATTTGATATTTTGTGTACAGTGTATAATATATATTTGGTGTACTTTCATATTTTATGTACAGTATATAGTATATATTTGGTGACATTTGATATTTTATGTACAGTGTATAATATATATTTGGTGAAATTTTATATTTTATGTACAGTATATAATATATATTTGGTGTACTTTCATATTTTATGTACAGTATATAGTATATATTTGGTGACATTTGATATTTCATATACAATAAATAAGATATGTTTCTTGAAATTTGATATTTTATGTACAGTATATACTATATATTTGGTGAAATTTTATATTTTATGTACAGTATATAAGATATATTTGGTGTACTTTCATATTTTATGTACAGTATAATATATGTTTGGTGACATTTGATATTTTATGTACAGTATATAATATATATTTGTTGAAATTTGATATTTTATGTATAGTATATAATATATATTTGGTGAAATTTTATATTTTATATACCGTATATAATATATATTTGGTGTACTTTCATATTTTATGTACAGCATATAGTATATATTTGGTGACTTTTGATATTTTATGTACAGTATATAATATATATTTTTTGAAATTTTATATTTTATATACAGTATATAATATATATTGGTGTACTTTCATATTTTGTGTACAGTATATAGTATATATTTGGTGACATTTGACATTTTATATACAGTATATAATATATATTTGTTGAAATTTGATATTTTATGTACAATATATAATATATATTTTTTGAAATTTTATATTTTATGTACAGTATATAATATAAATTTGTTGTACTTTCATATTTTATGTACAGTATATAGTATATATTTGGTGACATTTGATATTTTATGTACAGTGTATAATATATATTTGGTGAAATTTTATATTTTATGTACAGTATATAATATATATTTGGTGTACTTTCATATTTTATGTACAGTATATAGTGTATATTTGGTGACATTTGATATTTTATATACAATAAATAAGATATGTTTCTTGAAATTTGATATTTTCTGTACAGTATATACTATATATTTGGTGAAATTTGACATTATAGGTACAGTATATAATATACGTTTGGTGAAATTTGATATTTTATATACAGTATATAATATATACTTGGTGAAATTTGATATTTTATGTACAGTATATAATATATATTTTTTGAAATTTTATATTTTATGTACAGTATATAATATATATTTGGTGTACTTTCATATTTTATGTACAGTATATAGTATATATTTGGTGACATTTGATATTTTATGTACAGTGCATAATATATATTTGGTGAAATTTTATATTTTATATACAGTATATAATATATATTGGTGTACTTTCATATTTTGTGTACAGTATATAGTATATATTTGGTGACATTTGACATTTTATATACAGTATATAATATATATTTGTTGAAATTTGATATTTTATGTACAATATATAATATATATTTTTTGAAATTTTATATTTTATGTACAGTATATAATATAAATTTGTTGTACTTTCATATTTTATGTACAGTATATAGTATATATTTGGTGACATTTGATATTTTATGTACAGTGTATAATATATATTTGGTGAAATTTTATATTTTATGTACAGTATATAATATATATTTGGTGTACTTTCATATTTTATGTACAGTATATAGTGTATATTTGGTGACATTTGATATTTTATATACAATAAATAAGATATGTTTCTTGAAATTTGATATTTTCTGTACAGTATATACTATATATTTGGTGAAATTTGACATTATAGGTACAGTATATAATATATGTTTGGTGAAATTTGATATTTTATATACAGTATATAATATATACTTGGTGAAATTTGATATTTTATGTACAGTATATAATATATATTTGGTGAAATTTGATATTTTATGTACAGTATATAATATATATTTGGTGTACTTTCATATTTTATGTACAGTATATAGTATATATTTGGTGACATTTGATATTTTATGTACAGTGCATAATATATATTTGGTGAAATTTTATATTTTATGTACAGTATATAATATATATTTGGTGTACTTTCATATTTTATGTACAGTATATAGTGTATATTTGGTGACATTTGATATTTTATATACAATAAATAAGATATTATTCTTGAAATTTGATATTTTATGTACAGTATATACTATGTGTTTGGTGAAATTTGATATTATAGGTACAGTATATAATATATGTTTGGTGAAATTTGATATTTTATATACAGTATATAATATATACTTGGTGAAATTTGATATTTTATGTACAGTATATAATATATATTTTTTGAAATTTTATATTTTATGTACAGTATATAATATATATTTGGTGTACTTTCATATTTTATGTACAGTATATAGTATATATTTGGTGACATTTGATATTTTATGTACAGTATATAATATATATTTGGTGAAATTTTATATTTTATGTACAGTATATAATATATATTTGGTGTACTTTCATATTTTATGTACAGTATATAGTATATATTTGGTGACATTTGATATTTTATGTACAGTGTATAATATATATTTGGTGAAATTTTATATTTTATGTACAGTATATAATATATATTTGGTGTACTTTCATATTTTATGTACAGTATATAGTGTATATTTGGTGACATTTGATATTTTATATACAATAAATAAGATATGTTTCTTGAAATTTGATATTTTCTGTACAGTATATACTATATATTTGGTGAAATTTGACATTATAGGTACAGTATATGATATATGTTTGGTGAAATTTGATATTTTATATACAGTATATAATATATACTTGGTGAAATTTGATATTTTATGTACAGTATATAATATATATTTTTTGAAATTTTATATTTTATGTACAGTATATAATATATATTTGGTGTACTTTCATATTTTATGTACAGTATATAGTATATATTTGGTGACATTTGATATTTTATGTACAGTGTATAATATATATTTGTTGAAATTTTATATTTTATGTACAGTATATAATATATATTTGGTGTACTTTCATATTTTATGTACAGTATATAGTGTATATTTGGTGACATTTGATATTTTATATACAATAAATAAGATATGTTTCTTGAAATTTGATATTTTCTGTACAGTATATACTATATATTTGGTGAAATTTGACATTATAGGTACAGTATATAATATATGTTTGGTGAAATTTGATATTTTATATACAGTATATAATATATACTTGGTGAAATTTGATATTTTATGTACAGTATATAATATATATTTTTTGAAATTTTATATTTTATGTACAGTATATAATATATATTTGGTGTACTTTCATATTTTATGTACAGTATATAGTATATATTTGGTGACATTTGATATTTTATGTACAGTGCATAATATATATTTGGTGAAATTTTATATTTTATATACAGTATATAATATATATTGGTGTACTTTCATATTTTGTGTACAGTATATAGTATATATTTGGTGACATTTGACATTTTATATACAGTATATAATATATATTTGTTGAAATTTGATATTTTATGTACAATATATAATATATATTTTTTGAAATTTTATATTTTATGTACAGTATATAATATAAATTTGTTGTACTTTCATATTTTATGTACAGTATATAGTATATATTTGGTGACATTTGATATTTTATGTACAGTGTATAATATATATTTGGTGAAATTTTATATTTTATGTACAGTATATAATATATATTTGGTGTAATTTCATATTTTATGTACAGTATATAGTGTATATTTGGTGACATTTGATATTTTATATACAATAAATAAGATATGTTTCTTGAAATTTGATATTTTCTGTACAGTATATACTATATATTTGGTGAAATTTGACATTATAGGTACAGTATATAATATATGTTTGGTGAAATTTGATATTTTATATACAGTATATAATATATACTTGGTGAAATTTGATATTTTATGTACAGTATATAATATATATTTGGTGAAATTTGATATTGTATGTACAGTATATAATATATATTTGGTGTACTTTCATATTTTATGTACAGTATATAGTATATATTTGGTGACATTTGATATTTTATGTACAGTGCATAATATATATTTGGTGAAATTTTATATTTTATGTACAGTATATAATATATATTTGGTGTACTTTCATATTTTATGTACAGTGTATAGTGTATATTTGGTGACATTTGATATTTTATATACAATAAATAAGATATTATTCTTGAAATTTGATATTTTATGTACAGTATATACTATGTGTTTGGTGAAATTTGATATTATAGGTACAGTATATAATATATGTTTGGTGAAATTTGATATTTTATATACAGTATATAATATATACTTGGTGAAATTTGATATTTTATGTACAGTATATAATATATATTTTTTGAAATTTTATATTTTATGTACAGTATATAATATATATTTGGTGTACTTTCATATTTTATGTACAGTATATAGTATATATTTGGTGACATTTGATATTTTATGTACAGTATATAATATATATTTGGTGAAATTTTATATTTTATGTACAGTATATAATATATATTTGGTGTACTTTCATATTTTATGTACAGTATATAGTATATATTTGGTGACATTTGATATTTTATGTACAGTGTATAATATATATTTGGTGAAATTTTATATTTTATGTACAGTATATAATATATATTTGGTGTACTTTCATATTTTATGTACAGTATATAGTGTATATTTGGTGACATTTGATATTTTATATACAATAAATAAGATATGTTTCTTGAAATTTGATATTTTCTGTACAGTATATACTATATATTTGGTGAAATTTGACATTATAGGTACAGTATATAATATATGTTTGGTGAAATTTGATATTTTATATACAGTATATAATATATACTTGGTGAAATTTGATATTTTATGTACAGTATATAATATATATTTTTTGAAATTTTATATTTTATGTACAGTATATAATATATATTTGGTGTACTTTCATATTTTATGTACAGTATATAGTATATATTTGGTGACATTTGATATTTTATGTACAGTGTATAATATATATTTGTTGAAATTTTATATTTTATGTACAGTATATAAGATATATTTGGTGTACTTTCATATTTTATGTACAGTATATAGTATATATTTGGTGACATTTGATATTTTATATACAATAAATAAGATATGTTTCTTGAAATTTGATATTTTATGTACAGTATATACTATATATTTGGTGAAATTTTATATTTTATGTACAGTATATAAGATATATGTGGTGTACTTTCATATTTTATGTACAGTATATAGTATATATTTGGTGACATTTGATATTTTATGCACAGTGTATAATATATATTTGGTGAAATTTTATATTTTATGTACAGTATATAATATATATGTGGTGTACTTTCATATTTTATGTACAGTATATAGTATATATTTGGTGACATTTGATATTTTATATACAATAAATAAGATATTATTCTTGAAATTTGATATTTTATGTACAGTATATACTATATGTTTGGTGAAATTTGATATTATAGGTACAGTATATAATATATATCTGGTGAAATTTGATATTTTATATACAGTATATAATATATATTTGGTGAAATTTGATATTTTTTGTACAGTATATAATATATATTTGTTGAAATTTGATATTTTGTGTACAGTATATAATATATATTTGGTGTACTTTCATATTTTATGTACAGTATATAGTATATATTTGGTGACATTTGATATTTTATGTACAGTGTATAATATATATTTGGTGAAATTTTATATTTTATGTACAGTATATAATATATATTTGGTGTACTTTCATATTTTATGTACAGTATATAGTATATATTTGGTGACATTTGATATTTCATATACAATAAATAAGATATGTTTCTTGAAATTTGATATTTTATGTACAGTATATACTATATATTTGGTGAAATTTTATATTTTATGTACAGTATATAAGATATATTTGGTGTACTTTCATATTTTATGTACAGTATAATATATGTTTGGTGACATTTGATATTTTATGTACAGTATATAATATATATTTGTTGAAATTTGATATTTTATGTATAGTATATAATATATATTTGGTGAAATTTTATATTTTATATACCGTATATAATATATATTTGGTGTACTTTCATATTTTATGTACAGCATATAGTATATATTTGGTGACTTTTGATATTTTATGTACAGTATATAATATATATTTTTTGAAATTTTATATTTTATATACAGTATATAATATATATTGGTGTACTTTCATATTTTGTGTACAGTATATAGTATATATTTGGTGACATTTGACATTTTATATACAGTATATAATATATATTTGTTGAAATTTGATATTTTATGTACAATATATAATATATATTTTTTGAAATTTTATATTTTATGTACAGTATATAATATAAATTTGTTGTACTTTCATATTTTATGTACAGTATATAGTATATATTTGGTGACATTTGATATTTTATGTACAGTGTATAATATATATTTGGTGAAATTTTATATTTTATGTACAGTATATAATATATATTTGGTGTACTTTCATATTTTATGTACAGTATATAGTGTATATTTGGTGACATTTGATATTTTATATACAATAAATAAGATATGTTTCTTGAAATTTGATATTTTCTGTACAGTATATACTATATATTTGGTGAAATTTGACATTATAGGTACAGTATATAATATATGTTTGGTGAAATTTGATATTTTATATACAGTATATAATATATACTTGGTGAAATTTGATATTTTATGTACAGTATATAATATATATTTTTTGAAATTTTATATTTTATGTACAGTATATAATATATATTTGGTGGACTTTCATATTTTATGTACAGTATATAGTATATATTTGGTGACATTTGATATTTTATGTACAGTGTATAATATATATTTGTTGAAATTTTATATTTTATGTACAGTATATAATATATATTTGGTGTACTTTCATATTTTATGTACAGTATATAGTATAAATTTGGTGACATTTGATATTTTATATACAATAAATAAGATATGTTTCTTGAAATTTGATATTTTATGTACAGTATATACTATATATTTGGTGAAATTTTATATTTTATGTACAGTATATAAGATATATTTGGTGTACTTTCATATTTTATGTACAGTATATAGTATATATTTGGTGACATTTGATATTTTATGCACAGTGTATAATATATATTTGGTGAAATTTTATATTTTATGTACAGTATATAATATATATGTGGTGTACTTTCATATTTTATGTACAGTATATAGTATATATTTGGTGACATTTGATATTTTATATACAATAAATAAGATATTATTCTTCAAATTTGATATTTTATGTACAGTATATACTATATGTTTTGTGAAATTTGATATTATAGGTACAGTATATAATATATATCTGGTGAAATTTGATATTTTATATACAGTATATAATATATATTTGGTGAAATTTGATATTTTATGTACAGTATATAATATATATTTGTTGAAATTTGATATTTTATGTACAGTATATAATATATATTTGGTGTACTTTCATATTTTATGTACAGTATATAGTATATATTTGGTGACATTTGATATTTTATGTACAGTATATAATATATATTTGGTGAAATTTTATATTTTATGTACAGTATATAATATATATTTGGTGTACTTTCATATTTTATGTACAGTATATAGTATATATTTGGTGACATTTGATATTTTATGTACAGTGTATAATATATATTTGGTGAAATTTTATATTTTATGTACAGTATATAATATATATTTGGTGTACTTTCATATTTTATGTACAGTATATAGTGTATATTTGGTGACATTTGATATTTTATATACAATAAATAAGATATGTTTCTTGAAATTTGATATTTTCTGTACAGTATATACTATATATTTGGTGAAATTTGACATTATAGGTACAGTATATAATATATGTTTGGTGAAATTTGATATTTTATATACAGTATATAATATATACTTGGTGAAATTTGATATTTTATGTACAGTATATAATATATATTTTTTGAAATTTTATATTTTATGTACAGTATATAATATATATTTGGTGTACTTTCATATTTTATGTACAGTATATAGTATATATTTGGTGACATTTGATATTTTATGTACAGTGTATAATATATATTTGTTGAAATTTTATATTTTATGTACAGTATATAAGATATATTTGGTGTACTTTCATATTTTATGTACAGTATATAGTATATATTTGGTGACATTTGATATTTTATATACAATAAATAAGATATGTTTCTTGAAATTTGATATTTTATGTACAGTATATACTATATATTTGGTGAAATTTTATATTTTATGTACAGTATATAAGATATATGTGGTGTACTTTCATATTTTATGTACAGTATATAGTATATATTTGGTGACATTTGATATTTTATGCACAGTGTATAATATATATTTGGTGAAATTTTATATTTTATGTACAGTATATAATATATATGTGGTGTACTTTCATATTTTATGTACAGTATATAGTATATATTTGGTGACATTTGATATTTTATATACAATAAATAAGATATTATTCTTGAAATTTGATATTTTATGTACAGTATATACTATATGTTTGGTGAAATTTGATATTATAGGTACAGTATATAATATATATCTGGTGAAATTTGATATTTTATATACAGTATATAATATATATTTGGTGAAATTTGATATTTTTTGTACAGTATATAATATATATTTGTTGAAATTTGATATTTTGTGTACAGTATATAATATATATTTGGTGTACTTTCATATTTTATGTACAGTATATAGTATATATTTGGTGACATTTGATATTTTATGTACAGTGTATAATATATATTTGGTGAAATTTTATATTTTATGTACAGTATATAATATATATTTGGTGTACTTTCATATTTTATGTACAGTATATAGTATATATTTGGTGACATTTGATATTTCATATACAATAAATAAGATATGTTTCTTGAAATTTGATATTTTATGTACAGTATATACTATATATTTGGTGAAATTTTATATTTTATGTACAGTATATAAGATATATTTGGTGTACTTTCATATTTTATGTACAGTATAATATATGTTTGGTGACATTTGATATTTTATGTACAGTATATAATATATATTTGTTGAAATTTGATATTTTATGTATAGTATATAATATATATTTGGTGAAATTTTATATTTTATATACCGTATATAATATATATTTGGTGTACTTTCATATTTTATGTACAGCATATAGTATATATTTGGTGACTTTTGATATTTTATGTACAGTATATAATATATATTTTTTGAAATTTTATATTTTATATACAGTATATAATATATATTGGTGTACTTTCATATTTTGTGTACAGTATATAGTATATATTTGGTGACATTTGACATTTTATGTACAGTATATAATATATATTTGTTGAAATTTGATATTTTATGTACAATATATAATATATATTTTTTGAAATTTTATATTTTATGTACAGTATATAATATAAATTTGTTGTACTTTCATATTTTATGTACAGTATATAGTATATATTTGGTGACATTTGATATTTTATGTACAGTGTATAATATATATTTGGTGAAATTTTATATTTTATGTACAGTATATAATATATATTTGGTGTACTTTCATATTTTATGTACAGTATATAGTGTATATTTGGTGACATTTGATATTTTATATACAATAAATAAGATATGTTTCTTGAAATTTGATATTTTCTGTACAGTATATACTATATATTTGGTGAAATTAGACATTATAGGTACAGTATATAATATATGTTTGGTGAAATTTGATATTTTATATAGAGTATATAATATATACTTGGTGAAATTTGATATTTTATGTACAGTATATAATATATATTTTTTGAAATTTTATATTTTATGTACAGTATATAATATATATTTGGTGGACTTTCATATTTTATGTACAGTATATAGTATATATTTGGTGACATTTGATATTTTATGTACAGTGTATAATATATATTTGTTGAAATTTTATATTTTATGTACAGTATATAATATATATTTGGTGTACTTTCATATTTTATGTACAGTATATAGTATAAATTTGGTGACATTTGATATTTTATATACAATAAATAAGATATGTTTCTTGAAATTTGATATTTTATGTACAGTATATACTATATATTTGGTGAAATTTTATATTTTATGTACAGTATATAAGATATATTTGGTGTACTTTCATATTTTATGTACAGTATATAGTATATATTTGGTGACATTTGATATTTTATGCACAGTGTATAATATATATTTGGTGAAATTTTATATTTTATGTACAGTATATAATATATATGTGGTGTACTTTCATATTTTATGTACAGTATATAGTATATATTTGGTGACATTTGATATTTTATATACAATAAATAAGATATTATTCTTCAAATTTGATATTTTATGTACAGTATATACTATATGTTTTGTGAAATTTGATATTATAGGTACAGTATATAATATATATCTGGTGAAATTTGATATTTTATATACAGTATATAATATATATTTGGTGAAATTTGATATTTTATGTACAGTATATAATATATATTTGTTGAAATTTGATATTTTATGTACAGTATATAATATATATTTGGTGTACTTTCATATTTTATGTACAGTATATAGTATATATTTGGTGACATTTGATATTTTATGTACAGTATATAATATATATTTGGTGAAATTTTATATTTTATGTACAGTATATAATATATATTTGGTGTACTTGCATATTTTATGTACGGTATATAGTATATATTTGGTGACATTTGATATTTTATGTACAGTGTATAATATATATTTGGTGAAATTTTATATTTTATGTACAGTATATAATATATATTTGGTGTACTTTCATATTTTATGTACAGTATATAGTGTATATTTGGTGACATTTGATATTTTATATACAATAAATAAGATATGTTTCTTGAAATTTGATATTTTCTGTACAGTATATACTATATATTTGGTGAAATTTGACATTATAGGTACAGTATATAATATATGTTTGGTGAAATTTGATATTTTATATACAGTATATAATATATATTTGGTGAAATTTGATATTTTTTGTACAGTATATAATATATATTTTTTGAAATTTTATATTTTATGTACAGTATATAATATATATTTGGTGTACTTTCATATTTTATGTACAGTATATAGTATATATTTGGTGACATTTGATATTTTATGTACAGTGTATAATATATATTTGGTGAAATTTTATATTTTATGTACAGTATATAAGATATATTTGGTGTACTTTCATATTTTATGTACAGTATATAGTATATATTTGGTGACATTTGATATTTTATGTACAGTGTATAATATATATTTGGTGAAATTTTATATTTTATGTACAGTATATAATATATATTTGGTGTACTTTCATATTTTATGTACAGTATATAGTATATATTTGGTGATATTTGATAATTTATATACAATAAATAAGATATGTTTCTTGAAATTTGATATTTTATGTACAGTATATACTATATATTTGGTGAAATTTTATATTTTATGTACAGTATATAAGATATATTTGGTGTACTTTCATATTTTATGTACAGTATATAGTATACATTTGGTGACATTTGATATTTTATGTACAGTATATAATATATATTTGTTTAAATTTGATATTTTATGTATATTATATAATACATATTTGGTGAAATTTTATATTTTATATACCGTATATAATATATATTTGGTGTACTTTCATATTTAATGTACAGTATATAGTATATATTTGGTGATATTTGATATTTTATGTACAGTATAAAATATATATTTTTTGAAATTTTATATTTTATGTACAGTATATAATATATATTTGGTGTGCTTTCATATTTTGTGTACAGTATATGGTATATATTTGGTGACATTTGACATTTTATATACAGTATATAATATATATTTGTTGAAATTTGATATTTTATGTACAGTATATAATATATATTTTTTGAAATTTTATATTTTATGTACAGTATATAATATATATTTGGTGTACTTTCATATTTTATGTACAGTATATAGTATATATTTGGTGACATTTGATATTTTATGTACAGTGTATAATATATATTTGGTGAAATTTTATATTTTATGTACAGTATATAATATATATTTGGTGTACTTTCATATTTTATGTACAGTATATAGTGTATATTTGGTGACATTTGATATTTTATATACAATAAATAAGATATGTTTCTTGAAATTTGATATTTTATGTACAGTATATTCTATATATTTGGTGAAATTTGACATTATAGGTACAGTATATAATATATGTTTGGTGAAATTTGATATTTTATATACAGCATATAATATATATTTGGTGAAATTTGATATTTTATGTACAGTATATAATATATATTTTTTGAAATTTTATATTTTATGTACAGTATATAATATATATTTGGTGGACTTTCATATTTTATGTACAGTACATAGTATATATTTGGTGACATTTGATATTTTATGTACAGTGTATAATATATATTTGGTGAAATTTTATATTTTATGTACAGTATATAATATATATTTGGTGTATTTTCATATTTAATATACAGTATATAGTATATATTTGGTGACATTTGATATTTTATATACAATATATAATATATATTTGTTGAAATTTGATATTTTATGTAGAGTATATAATATATATTTGTTGAAATTTTATATTTTATGTACAGTATATAAGATATATTTGGTGTACTTTCATATTTTATGTACAGTATATAGTATATATTTGGTGACATTTGATATTTTATATACAGTATATAATATATATTTGTTAAAATTTGATATTTTATGTAATATATATGACATATATTTTTTGAAATTTTATATTTTATGTACAGTATATAATATATATTTGGTCTACTTTCATATTTTATGTACAGAATATAGTATATATTTGGTGACATTTGATATTTTATGTATAGTGTATGTAATATAATTGGTGAAATTTTATATTTTATGTACAGTATATAATATATATGTGGTGTACTTTCATATTTTGTGTACAGTATATAGAATATATTTGGTGACATTTGATATTTTATATACAATAAATAAGATATTATTCTTGAAATTTGGTATTTTATGTACAGTATATACTATATGTTTGGTGAAATTTCATATTATAGGTACAGTATATAATATATATTTGCTGAAATTTGATATTTTATATACAGTATATAATATATATTTGGTGAAATTTGATATTTTATATACAGTATATAATATATATTTGTTCAAATTTGATATTTTATGTACAGTATATAATATATATTTGGTGTACTTTCATATTTTATTTACAGTATATAGTATATATTTGGTGACATTTGATATTTTATGTACAGTGTATAATATATATTTGGGGAAATTTTATATTTTATGTAGGGTATATAATATATATTTGGTGTACTTTCATATTTTATGTACAGTATATAGTATATATTTGGTGACATTTGATATTTTATGTACAGTGTATAATATATATTTGGTGAAATTTTATTTTTTATGTACAGTATATAATATATATTTGGTGTACTTTCATATTTTATGTACAGTATATAGTATATATTTGGTGACATTTGATATTTTATATACAATAAATAAGATATGTTTCTTGAAATTTGATATTTTATGTACAGTATATACTATATATTTGGTGAAATTTCATATTTTATGTACAGAATATAGTGTATATTTGGTGACATTTGATATTTTATATACAATAAATAAGATATGTTTCTTGAAATTTGATATTTTATGTACAGTATATTCTATATATTTGGTGAAATTTGACATTATAGGTACAGTATATAATATATGTTTGGTGAAATTTGATATTTTATATACAGTATATAATATATATTTGGTGAAACTTGATATTTTATGTACAGTATATAATATATATTTTTTGAAATTTTATATTTTATGTACAGTATATAATATATATTTCGTGGACTTTCATATTTTATGTACAGTATATAGTATATATTTGGTGACATTTGATATTTTTTGTACAGTGTATAATATATATTTGGTGAAATTTTATATATTACGTACAGTATATAATATATATTTGGTGTACTTTCATATTTAATATACAGTATATAGTATATATTTGGTGACATTTGATATTTTATATACAATATATAATATATATTTGTTGAAATTTGATATTTTATGTACAGTATATAATATATATTTGGTGAAATTTTATATTTTATGTACAGTATATAAGATATATTTGGTGTACTTTCAGATTTTATGTACAGTATATAGTATATATTTGGTGACATTTGATATTTTATGTACAGTATATAATATATATTTTTTGAAATTTTATACCTTATGTACAGTATATAATATATATTTGGTGTACCTTCATATTTTGTGTACAGTATATAGTATATATTTGGTGACAATTGATATTTTATATACAATAAATAAGATATGTTTCTTGAAATTTGATATTTTATGTACAGTATATACTATATATTTGGTGAAATTTGACATTATAGGTACAGTATATAATATATGTTTGGAAAATTTGATATTTTATATACAGTATATAATATATATTTGGTGACATTTGATATTTTATGTACAGTATATAATATATATTTTTTGAAATTTTATATTTTATGTACAGTATATAATGTATATTTGGTTTACTTTCATATTTTATTTACAGTATATAGTATATATTTGGTGACATTTGATATTTTATGTACAGTGTATAATATATATTTGGTTAAATTTTATATTTTATGTACAGTATATAATATATATTTGGTGTACTTTCATATTTTATGTACAGTATATAGTGTATATTTGGTGACATTTGATATTTTGTATACAATAAATAAGATATGTTTCTTGAAATTTGATATTTTATGTACAGTATATTCTATATATTTGGTGAAATTTGACATTATAGGTACAGTATATAATATATGTTTGGTGAAATTTGATATTTTATATACAGTATATAATATATATTTGGTGAAACTTGATATTTTATGTACAGTATATAATATATATTTTTTGAAATTTTATATTTTATGTACAGTATATAATATATATTTGGTGGACTTTCATATTTTATGTACAGTATATAGTATATATTTGGTGACATTTGATATTTTATGTACAGTGTATAATATATATTTGGTGAAATTTTATATTTTATGTACAGTATATAATATATATTTGGTGTACTTTCATATTTAATATACAGTATATAGTATATATTTGGTGACATTTGATATTTTATATACAATATATAATATATATTTGTTGAAATTTGATATTTTATGTACAGTATATAATATATATTTGGTGAAATTTTATATTTTATGTACAGTATATAAGATATATTTGGTGTACTTTCATATTTTATGTACAGTATATAGTATATATTTGGTGACATTTGATATTTTATGTACAGTATATAATATATATTTTTTGAAATTTTATACTTTATGTACAGTATATAATATATATTTGGTGTACCTTCATATTTTGTGTACAGTATATAGTATATATTTTGTGACATTTGATATTTTATATACAATAAATAAGATATGTTTCTTGAAATTTGATATTTTATGTACAGTATATACTATATATTTGGTGAAATTTGACATTATAGGTACAGTATATAATATATGTTTGGTAAAATTTGATATTTTATATACAGTATATAATATATATTTGGTGAAATTCGATATTTTATGTACAGTATATAATATAAGTTTTTTGAAATTTTATATTTTATGTACACTATATAATGTATATTTGGTTTACTTTCATATTTTATGTACAGTATATAGTATGTATTTGGTGACTTTTGATATTTTATGTACAGTGTATAATATATATTTGGTGAAATTTCATATTTTATGTACAGTATATAATATATATTTGGTGTACTTTCATATTTTATGTACAGTATATAGTATATATTTGGTGACATTTGATATTTTATATACAGTATATAATATATATTTGTTGAAATTTGATATTTTATGTACAGTATATAATATATATTTTTTGAAATTTTATATTTTATGTATAGTATGTAATATATATTTGGTGTACTTTCATATTTTATGTACAGTATATAGTATATATTTGGTGACATTTGATATTTTATGTACAGTATATAATATATGTTTGGTGTACTTTCATATTTTATTTACAGTATATAGTATATATTTGGTGACATTTGATATTTTATGTACAGTGTATAATATATATTTGGTGAAATTTTATATTTTATGTACAGTATATAATATATATTTGGTGTACTTTCATATTTTATGTACAGTATATAGTATATATTTGGTGACAATTGATATTTTATGTACAGTGTATAATATATATTTGGTGAAATTTTAAATTTTATGTACAGTATATAATATATATTTGGTGTACTTTCATATTTTATGTACAGTATATAGTATATATTTGGTGACATTTGATATTTTATATACAATAAATAAGATATGTTTCTTGAAATTTGATATTTTATGTACAGTATATACTATATATTTGGTGAAATTTTATATTTTATGTACAGTATATAAGATATATTTGGTGTACTTTCATATTTTATGTACAGTATATAGCATATATTTGGTGACATTTGATATTTTATGTACAGTATATAATATATATTTGTTGAAATTTGATATTTTATGTATAGTATATAATATATATTTGGTGAAATTTTATATTTTATATACAGTATATAATATATAATTGGTGTACTTTCATATTTTATCTACATTATATAGTATATATTTCGTGACATTTGATATTTTATGTACAGTATATAATATATATTTTTTGAAATTTTATACTTTATGTACAGTATATAATATATATTTGGTGTAACTTCATATTTTGTGTACAGTATATAGTATATATTTGGTGACATTTGATATTTTATATACAATAAATGAGATATTATTCTTGAAATTTGATATTTTATGTACAGTATATAGTATATGTTTGGTGAAATTTGATATTATAGGTACAGTATATAATATATATTTGTTGAAATTTGATATTTTATGTACAGTATATAATATATATTTGGTGAAATTTTATATTTTATGTGCAGTATATAAGATTTATTTGGTGTACTTTCATATTTTATGTACAGTATATAGTATATATTTGGTGACATTTGATATTTTATGTACAGTATATATTATATATTTGTTAAAATTTGATATTTTATGTACAGTATATAATATATATATTTTGAAAATTTATATTTTATGTACAGTATATAATATATATTTGGTGTACTTTCATATTTTATGTACAGTATATAGTATATATTTGGTGACATTTGATATTTTATGTACAGTGTATAATATATATTTGGTGAAATTTTATATTTTATGTACAGTATATAATATATATTTGGTGTACTTTCATATTTTATGTACAGTATATAGTATATATTTGGTGACATTTGATATTTTATATACAATAAATAAGATATTATTCTTGAAATTTGATATTTTATGTACAGTATATAATATATATTTTTTGAAATTTTATATTTTATGTATAGTATGTAATATATATTTGGTGTACTTTCATATTTTATGTACAGTATATAGTATATATTTGGTGACATTTGATATTTTATGTACAGTGTATAATATATATTTGGTGAAATTTTAAATTTTATGTACAGTATATAGTATATATTTGGTGTACTTTCATATTTTATGTACAGTATATAGTATATATTTGGTGACATTTGATATTTTATGTAAAGTGTATAATATATATTTGGTGAAATTTTATATTTTATGTACAGTATATAATATATATTTGGTGTACTTTCATATTTTATGTACAGTATATAGTATATATTTGGTGACATTTGATATTTTATATACAATAAATAAGATATTATTCTTGAAATTTGATATTTTATGTTCAGTATATACTATATGTTTGGTGAAATTTGATATTATAGGTACAGTTTATAATATATATTTGTTGAAATTTGATATTTTATGTACAGTATATAATATATATTTGGTGAAATTTTATATTTTATGTACAGTATATAAGATATATTTGGTGTACTTTCATATTTTATGTACAGTATATAGTATATATTTGGTGACATTTGATATTTTATATACAGTATATAATATATATTTGTTAAAATTTGATATTTTATGTACAGTATTTAATATATATTTTTTGAAATTTTATATTTTATGTACAGTATATAATATATATTTGGTGTACTTTCATATTTTATGTACAGTATATAGTATATATTTGGTGACATTTGATATTTTATGTACAGTGTATAATATATATTTGGTGAAATTTTATATTTTATGTACAGTATATAATATATATTTGGTGTACTTTCATATTTTATGAACAGTATATAGTATATATTTTGTGACATTTGATTTTTTATATACAATAAATAAGATATTATTCTTGAAATTTGATATTTTATGTACAGTATATACTATATGTTTGGTGAAATTTGTTATTATAGGTACAGTATATAATATATATTTGGTGAAATTTGATATTTTATATACAGTATATAATATATATTTGGTGTACTTTCATATTTTATGTACAGTATATAGTGTATATTTGGTGACATTTGATATTTTATATACAATAAATAACATATGTTTCTTGAAATTTGATATTTTATGTACAGTATATACTATATATTTGGTGAAATTTTATATTTTATGTACAGTATATAATATATATTTGGTGTACTTTCATATTTTATTTACAGTATATAGTATATATTTGGTGACATTTGATATTTTATGTACAGTGTATAATATATATTTGGTGAAATTTTATATTTTATGTACAGTATATAATATATATTTGGTGTACTTTCATATTTTATGTACAGTATATAGTATATATTTGGTGACATTTGATATTTTATGTACAGTGTATAATATATATTTGGTGAAATTTTAAATTTTATGTACAGTATATAATATATATTTGGTGTACTTTCATATTTTATGTACAGTATATAGTATATATTTGGTGACATTTGATATTTTATATACAATAAATAAGATATGTTTCTTGAAATGTGATATTTTATGTACAGTATATACTATATATTTGGTGAAATTTTATATTTTATGTACAGTATATAAGATATATTTGGTGTACTTTCATATTTTATGTACAGTATATAGCATATATTTGGTGACATTTGATATTTTATGTACAGTGTACAATATATATTTGGTGAAATTTTATATTTTATGTACAGTATATAATATATATTTGGTGTACTTTCATATTTAATATACAGTATATAGTATATATTTGGTGACATTTGATATTTTATATACAATATATAATATATATTTGTTGAAATTTGATATTTTATGTACAGTATATAATATATATTTGGTGAAATTTTATATTTTATGTACAGTATATAAGATATATTTGGTGTACTTTCATATTTTATGTACAGTATATAGTATATATTTGGTGACATTTGATATTTTATGTACAGTATATAATATATATTTTTTGAAATTTTATACTTTATGTACAGTATATAATATATATTTGGTGTACCTTCATATTTTGTGTACAGTATATAGTATATATTTTGTGACATTTGATATTTTATATATAATAAATAAGATATGTTTCTTGAAATTTGATATTTTATGTACAGTATATACTATATATTTGGTGAAATTTGACATTATAGGTACAGTATATAATATATGTTTGGTAAAATTTGATATTTTATATACAGTATATAATATATATTTGGTGAAATTCGATATTTTATGTACAGTATATAATATAAGTTTTTTGAAATTTTATATTTTATGTACACTATATAATGTATATTTGGTTTACTTTCATATTTTATGTACAGTATATAGTATGTATTTGGTGACATTTGATATTTTATGTACAGTGTATAATATATATTTGGTGAAATTTTATATTTTATGTACAGTATATAATATATATTTGGTGTACTTTCATATTTTATGTACAGTATATAGTATATATTTGGTGACATTTGATATTTTATATACAGTATATAATATATATTTGTTGAAATTTGATATTTTATGTACAGTATATAATATATATTTTTTGAAATTTTATATTTTATGTATAGTATGTAATATATATTTGGTGTACTTTCATATTTTATGTACAGTATATAGTATATATTTGGTGACATTTGATATTTTATGTACAGTGTATAATATATATTTGGTGAAATTTTAAATTTTAAGTACAGTATATAGTATATATTTGGTGTACTTTCATATTTTATGTACAGTATATAGTATATATTTGGTGACATTTGATATTTTATGTTCAGTATATAATATATATTTGGTGTACTTTCATATTTTATTTACAGTATATAGTATATATTTGGTGACATTTGATATTTTATGTACAGTGTATAATACATATTTGGTGAAATTTTATATTTTATGTACAGTATATAATATATATTTGGTGTACTTTCATATTTAATATACAGTATATAGTATATATTTGGTGAGATTTGATATTTTATATACAATATATAATATATATTTGTTGAAATTTGATATTTTATGTACAGTATATAGTATGTATTTGGTGACATTTGATATTTTATGTACAGTGTATAATATATATTTGGTGAAATTTTATATTTTATGTACAGTATATAATATATATTTGGTGTACTTTCATATTTTATTTACAGTATATAGTATATATTTGGTGAAATTTGATATTTTATGTACAGTGTATAATATATATTTGGTGAAATTTTATATTTTATGTACAGTATATAATATATATTTGGTGTACTTTCATATTTTATGTACAGTATATAGTATATATTTGGTGACAATTGATATTTTATGTACAGTGTATAATATATATTTGGTGAAATTTTAAATTTTATGTACAGTATATAATATATATTTGGTGTACTTTCATATTTTATGTACAGTATATAGTATATATTTGGTGACATTTGATATTTTATATACAATAAATAAGATATGTTTCTTGAAATTTGATATTTTATGTACAGTATATACTATATATTTGGTGAAATTTTATATTTTATGTACAGTATATAAGATATATTTGGTGTACTTTCATATTTTATGTACAGTATATAGCATATATTTGGTGACATTTGATATTTTATGTACAGTATATAATATATATTTGTTGAAATTTGATATTTTATGTATAGTATATAATATATATTTGGTGAAATTTTATATTTTATATACAGTATATAATATATAATTGGTGTACTTTCATATTTTATCTACAGTATATAGTATATATTTCGTGACATTTGATATTTTATGTACAGTATATAATATATATATTTGAAGTTTTATACTTTATGTACAGTATATAATATATATTTGGTGTAGCTTCATATTTTGTGTACAGTATATAGTATATATTTGGTGACATTTGATATTTTATATACAATAAATGAGATATTATTCTTGAAATTTGATATTTTATGTACAGTATATAGTATATGTTTGGTGAAATTTGATATTATAGGTACAGTATATAATATATATTTGTTGAAATTTGATATTTTATGTACAGTATATAATATATATTTGGTGAAATTTTATATTTTATGTGCAGTATATAAGATTTATTTGGTGTACTTTCATATTTTATGTACAGTATATAGTATATATTTGGTGACATTTGATATTTTATGTACAGTATATATTATATATTTGTTAAAATTTGATATTTTATGTACAGTATATAATATATATATTTTGAAAATTTATATTTTATGTACAGTATATAATATATATTTGGTGTACTTTCATATTTTATGTACAGTATATAGTATATATTTGGTGACATTTGATATTTTATGTACAGTGTATAATATATATTTGGTGAAATTTTATATTTTATGTACAGTATATAATATATATTTGGTGTACTTTCATATTTTATGTACAGTATATAGTATATATTTGGTGACATTTGATATTTTATATACAATAAATAAGATATTATTCTTGAAATTTGATATTTTATGTACAGTATATAATATATATTTTTTGAAATTTTATATTTTATGTATAGTATGTAATATATATTTGGTGTACTTTCATATTTTATGTACAGTATATAGTATATATTTGGTGACATTTGATATTTTATGTACAGTGTATAATATATATTTGGTGAAATTTTAAATTTTATGTACAGTATATAGTATATATTTGGTGTACTTTCATATTTTATGTACAGTATATAGTATATATTTGGTGACATTTGATATTTTATGTACAGTGTATAATATATATTTGGTGAAATTTTATATTTTATGTACAGTATATAATATATATTTGGTGTACTTTCATATTTTATGTACAGTATATAGTATATATTTGGTGACATTTGATATTTTATATACAATAAATAAGATATTATTCTTGAAATTTGATATTTTATGTTCAGAATATACTATATGTTTGGTGAAATTTGATATTATAGGTACAGTATATAATATATATTTGTTGAAATTTGATATTTTATGTACAGTATATAATATATATTTGGTGAAATTTTATATTTTATGTACAGTATATAAGATATATTTGGTGTACTTTCATATTTTATGTACAGTATATAGTATATATTTGGTGACATTTGATATTTTATATACAGTATATAATATATATTTGTTAAAATTTGATATTTTATGTACAGTATTTAATATATATTTTTTGAAATTTTATATTTTATGTACAGTATATAATATATATTTGGTGTACTTTCATATTTTATGTACAGTATATAGTATATATTTGGTGACATTTGATATTTTATGTACAGTGTATAATATATATTTGGTGAAATTTTATATTTTATGTACAGTATATAATATATATTTGGTGTACTTTCATATTTTATGTACAGTATATAGTATATATTTTGTGACATTTGATTTTTTATATACAATAAATAAGATATTATTCTTGAAATTTGATATTTTATGTACAGTATATACTATATGTTTGGTGAAATTTGTTATTATAGGTACAGTATATAATATATATTTGGTGAAATTTGATATTTTATATACAGTATATAATATATATTTGGTGAAATTTGATATTTTATGTACAGTATATAATATATATTTGGTGTACTTTCATATTTTATTTACAGTATGTAGTATATATTTGGTGACATTTGATATTTTATGTACAGTGTATAATATATATTTGGTGAAATTTTATATTTTATGTACAGTATATAATATATATTTGGTGTACTTTCATATTTTATTTACAGTATATAGTATATATTTGGTGACATTTGATATTTTATGTACAGTGTATAATATATATTTGGTGAAATTTTATATTTTATGTACAGTATATAATATATATTTGGTGTACTTTCATATTTTATGTACAGTATATAGTATATATTTGGTGACATTTGATATTTTATGTACAGTGTATAATATATATTTGGTGAAATTTTAAATTTTATGTACAGTATATAATATATATTTGGTGTACTTTCATATTTTATGTACAGTATATAGTATATATTTGGTGACATTTGATATTTTATATACAATAAATAAGATATGTTTCTTGAAATGTGATATTTTATGTACAGTATATACTATATATTTGGTGAAATTTTATATTTTATGTACAGTATATAAGATATATTTGGTGTACTTTCATATTTTATGTACAGTATATAGCATATATTTGGTGACATTTGATATTTTATGTACAGTATATAATATATATTTGTTGAAATTTGATATTTTATGTATAGTATATAATATATATTTGGTGAAATTTTATATTTTATATACCGTATATAATATATAATTGGTGTACTTTCATATTTTATCTACAGTATATAGTATATATTTGGTGACATTTGATATTTTATGTACAGTATATAATATATATTTTTTGAAATTTTATACTTTATGTACAGTATATAATATATATTTGGTGTACCTTCATATTTTGTGTACAGTATATAGTATATATTTTGTGACATTTGATATTTTATATACAATAAATAAGATATGTTTCTTGAAATTTGATATTTTATGTACAGTATATACTATATATTTGGTGAAATTTGACATTATAGGTACAGTATATATGTTTGGTAAAATTTGATATTTTATATACAGTATGTAATATATATTTGGTGAAATTCGATATTTTATGTACAGTATATAATATATGTTTTTTGAAATTTTATATTTTATGTACACTATATAATGTATATTTGGTTTACTTTCATATTTTATGTACAGTATATAGTATGTATTTGGTGACATTTGATATTTTATGTACAGTGTATAATATATATTTGGTGAAATTTTATATTTTATGTACAGTATATAATATATATTTGGTGTACTTTCATATTTTATGTACAGTATATAGTATATATTTGGTGACATTTGATATTTTATATACAGTATATAATATATATTTGTTGAAATTTGATATTTTATGTACAGTATATAATATATATTTTTTGAAATTTTATATTTTATGTATAGTATGTAATATATATTTGGTGTACTTTCATATTTTATGTACAGTATATAGTATATATTTGGTGACATTTGATATTTTATGTACAGTGTATAATATATATTTGGTGAAATTTTAAATTTTAAGTACAGTATATAGTATATATTTGGTGTACTTTCATATTTTATGTACAGTATATAGTATATATTTGGTGACATTTGATATTTTATATACAATAAATAAGATATGTTTCTTGAAATTTGATATTTTATGTACAGTATATACTATATATTTGGTGAAATTTTATATTTTATGTACAGTATATAAGATATATTTGGTGTACTTTCATATTTTATGTACAGTATATAGCATATATTTGGTGACATTTGATATTTTATGTACAGTATATAATATATATTTGTTGAAATTTGATATTTTATGTATAGTATATAATATATATTTGGTGAAATTTTATATTTTATATACAGTATATAATATATATTTGGTGTACATTCATATTTTATCTACAGTATATAGTATATATTTGGTGACATTTGATATTTTATGTACAGTATATAATATATATTTTTTGAAATTTTATACTTTATGTACAGTATATAATATATATTTGGTGTAACTTCATATTTTGTGTACAGTATATAGTATATATTTGGTGACATTTGATATTTTATATACAATAAATGAGATATGTTTCTTGAAATTTGATATTTTATGTACAGTATATAGTATATATTTGGTGACATTTGATACTTTATGTACAGTGTATAATATATATTTGGTGAAATTTTATATTTTATGTACAGTATATAATATATATTTGGTGTACTTTCATATTTTATGTACAGTATATAGTATATATTTGGTGACATTTGATATTTTATATACAATAAATGAGATATTATTCTTGAAATTTGATATTTTATGTACAATATAGTATATGTTTGGTGAAATTTGATATTATAGGTACAGTATATAATATATATTTGTTGAAATTTGATATTTTATGTACAGTATATAATATATATTTGGTGAAATTTTATATTTTATGTGCAGTATATAAGATTTATTTGGTGTACTTTCATATTTTATGTACAGTATATAGTATATATTTGGTGACATTTGATATTTTATGTACAGTATATATTATATATTTGTTAAAATTTGATATTTTATGTACAGTATATAATATATATATTTTGAAAATTTATATTTTATGTACAGTATATAATATATATTTGGTGTATTTTCATATTTTATGTACAGTATATAGTATATATTTGGTGACATTTGATATTTTATGTACAGTGTATAATATATATTTGGTGAAATTTTATATTTTATGTACAGTATATAATATATATTTGGTGTACTTTCATATTTTATGTACAGTATATAGTATATATTTGGTGACATTTGATATTTTATATACAATAAATAAGATATTATTCTTGAAATTTGATATTTTATGTACAGTATATAATATATATTTTTTGAAATTTTATATTTTATGTATAGTATGTAATATATATTTGGTGTACTTTCATATTTTATGTACAGTATATAGTATATATTTGGTGACATTTGATATTTTATGTACAGTGTATAATATATATTTGGTGAAATTTTAAATTTTATATACAGTATATAGTATATATTTGGTGTACTTTCATATTTTATGTACAGTATATACTATATATTTGGTGACATTTGATATTTTATGTACAGTGTATAATATATATTTGGTGAAATTTTATATTTTATGTACAGTATATAATATATATTTGGTGTACTTTCATATTTTATGTACAGTATATAGTATATATTTGGTGACATTTGATATTTTATATACAATAAATAAGATATTATTCTTGAAATTTGATATTTTATGTTCAGTATATACTATATGTTTGGTGAAATTTGATATTATAGGTACAGTATATAATATATATTTGTTGAAATTTGATATTTTATGTACAGTATATAATATATATTTGGTGAAATTTTATATTTTATGTACAGTATATAAGATATATTTGGTGTACTTTCATATTTTATGTACAGTATATAGTATATATTTGGTGACATTTGATATTTTATATACAGTATATAATATATATTTGTTAAAATTTGATATTTTATGTACAGTATTTAATATATATTTTTTGAAATTTTATATTTTATGTACAGTATATAATATATATTTGGTGTACTTTCATATTTTATGTACAGTATATAGTATATATTTGGTGACATTTGATATTTTATGTACAGTGTATAATATATATTTGGTGAAATTTTATATTTTATGTACAGTATATAATATATACTTGGTGTACTTTCATATTTTATGTACAGTATATAGTATATATTTTGTGACATTTGATTTTTTATATACAATAAATAAGATATTATTCTTGAAATTTGATATTTTATGTACAGTATATACTATATGTTTGGTGAAATTTGTTATTATAGGTACAGTATATAATATATATTTGGTGAAATTTGATATTTTATATACAGTATATAATATATATTTGGTGAAATTTTATATTTTATGTACTGTATATAATATATATTTGGTGTACTTTCATATTTTATTTACAGTATGTAGTATATATTTGGTGACATTTGATATTTTATGTACAGTGTATAATATATATTTGGTGAAATTTTATATTTTATGTACATAATATAATATATATTTGGTGTACTTTCATATTTTATTTACAGTATATAGTATATATTTGGTGACATTTGATATTTTATGTACAGTGTATAATATATATTTGGTGAAATTTTATATTTTATGTACAGTATATAATATATATTTGGTGTACTTTCATATTTTATGTACAGTATATAGTATATATTTGGTGACATTTGATATTTTATGTACAGTGTATAATATATATTTGGTGACATTTGATATTTTATGTACAGTATATAATATATATTTGGTGAAATTTCATATTTTATGTACAGTATATAGTATATATTTGGAGACATTTGATATTTTATATACAATAAATAAGATATGTTTCTTGAAATTTGATATTTTATGTACAGTATATACTATATATTTGGTGAAATTTTATATTTTATGTACAGTATATAAGATATATTTCGTGTACTTTCATATTTTATGTACAGTATATAGCATATATTTGGTGACATTTGATATTTTATGTACAGTGTATAATATATATTTGTTGAAATTTGATATTTTATGTATAGTATATAATATATATTTGGTGAAATTTTATATTTTACATACCGTATATAATATATAATTGGTGTACTTTCATATTTTATCTACAGTATATAGTATATATTTGGTGACATTTGATATTTTATGTACACTATATAATATATATTTTTTGAAATTTTATACTTTATGTACAGTATATAATATATATTTTGTGTAACTTCATATTTTGTGTACAGTATATAGTATATATTTGGTGACATTTGATATTTTATATACAATAAATGAGATATGTTTCTTGAAATTTAATATTTTATGTACAGTATATAGTATATATTTGGTGACATTTGATATTTTATGTTCAGTGTATAATATATATTTGGTGAAATTTTATATTTTATGTACAGTATATAATATATATTTGGTGTACTTTCATATTTTATGTACAGTATATAGTATATATTTGGTGACATTTGATATTTTATATACAATAAATAAGATATTATTCTTGAAATTTGATATTTTATGTACAGTATATAATATATGTTTGGTGAAATTTGATATTATAGGTACAGTATATAATATATATTTGTTGAAATTTGATATTTTATGTACAGTATATAATATATATTTGGTGAAATTTTATATTTTATGTGCAGTATATAAGATATATTTGGTGTACTTTCATATTTTATGTACAGTATATAGTATATATTTGGTGACATTTGATATTTTATGTACAGTATATATTATATATTTGTTAAAATTTGATATTTTATGTACAGTATATAATATATATTTTTTGAAATTTTATATTATATGTACAGTATATGATATATATTTGGTGTACTTTCATATTTTATGTACAGTATATAGTATATATTTGGTGACATTTGATATTTTATGTACAGTGTATAATATATATTTGGTGAAATTTTATATTTTATGTACAGTATATAATATATATTTGGTGTACTTTCATATTTTATGTACAGTATATAGTATATATTTGGTGACATTTGATATTTTATGTACAGTGTATAATATATATTTGGTGAAATTTTATATTTTATGTACAGTATATAATATATATTTGGTGTACTTTCATATTTTATGTACAGTATATAGTGTATATTTGGTGACACTTGATATTTTATATACAATAAATAAGATATGTTTCTTGAAATTTGATATTTTCTGTACAGTATATACTATATATTTGGTGAAATTTGACATTATAGGTACAGTATATAATATATGTTTGGTGAAATTTGATATTTTATATACAGTATATAATATATACTTGGTGAAATTTGATATTTTATGTACAGTATATAATATATATTTTTTGAAATTTTATATTTTATGTACAGTATATAATATATATTTGGTGGACTTTCATATTTTATGTACAGTATATAGTATATATTTGGTGACATTTGATATTTTATGTACAGTGTATAATATATATTTGTTGAAATTTTATATTTTATGTACAGTATATAAGATATATTTGGTGTACTTTCATATTTTATGTACAGTATATAGTATATATTTGGTGACATTTGATATTTTATATACAATAAATAAGATATGTTTCTTGAAATTTGATATTTTATGTACAGTATATACTATATATTTGGTGAAATTTTATATTTTATGTACAGTATATAAGATATATGTGGTGTACTTTCATATTTTATGTACAGTATATAGTATATATTTGGTGACATTTGATATTTTATGCACAGGGTATAATATATATTTGGTGAAATTTTATATTTTATGTACAGTATATAATATATATGTGGTGTACTTTCATATTTTATGTACAGTATATAGTATATATTTGGTGACATTTGATATTTTATATACAATAAATAAGATATTATTCTTGAAATTTGATATTTTATGTACAGTATATACTATATGTTTGGTGAAATTTGATATTATAGGTACAGTATATAATATATATTTGTTGAAATTTGATATTTTATGTACAGTATATAATATATATTTGGTGAAATTTTATATTTTATGTGCAGTATATAAGATATATTTGGTGTACTTTCATATTTTATGTACAGTATATAGTATATATTTGGTGACATTTGATATTTTATATACAGTATATAATATATATTTGTTAAAATTTGATATTTTATGTACAGTATTTAATATATATTTTTTGAAATTTTATATTTTATGTACAGTATATAATATATATTTGGTGTACTTTCATATTTTATGTACAGTATATAGTATATATTTGGTGACATTTGATATTTTATGTACAGTGTATAATATATATTTGGTGAAATTTTATATTTTATGTACAGTATATAATATATATTTGGTGTACTTTCATATTTTATGTACAGTATATAGTATATATTTTGTGACATTTGATTTTTTATATACAATAAATAAGATATTATTCTTGAAATTTGATATTTTATGTACAGTATATACTATATGTTTGGTGAAATTTGTTATTATAGGTACAGTATAAAATATATATTTGGTGAAATTTGATATTTTATATACAGTATATAATATATATTTGGTGAAATTTTATATTTTATGTACAGTATATAATATATATTTGGTGTACTTTCATATTTTATTTACAGTATGTAGTATATATTTGGTGACATTTGATATTTTATGTACAGTGTATAATATATATTTGGTGAAATTTTATATTTTATGTACAGTATATAATATATATTTGGTGTACTTTCATATTTTATTTACAGTATATAGTATATATTTGGTGACATTTGATATTTTATGTACAGTGTATAATATATATTTGGTGAAATTTTATATTTTATGTACAGTATATAATATATATTTGGTGTACTTTCATATTTTATGTACACTATATAGTATATATTTGGTGACATTTGATATTTTATGTACAGTGTATAATATATATTTGGTGAAATTTTATATTTTATGTACAGTATATAATATATATTTGGTGTACTTTCATATTTTATGTACAGTATATAGTATATATTTGGAGACATTTGATATTTTATATACAATAAATAAGATATGTTTCTTGAAATTTGATATTTTATGTACAGTATATACTATATATTTGGTGAAATTTTATATTTTATGTACAGTATATAAGATATATTTCGTGTACTTTCATATTTTATGTACAGTATATAGCATATATTTGGTGACATTTGATATTTTATGTACACTATATAATATATATTTGTTGAAATTTGATATTTTATGTATAGTATATAATATATATTTGGTGAAATTTTATATTTTATATACCGTATATAATATATAATTGTTGTACTTTCATATTTTATCTACAGTATATAGTATATATTTGGTGACATTTGATATTTTATGTACAGTATATAATATATATTTTTTGAAATTTTATACTTTATGTACAGTATATAATATATATTTTGTGTAACTTCATATTTTGTGTACAGTATATAGTATATATTTGGTGACATTTGATATTTTATATACAATAAATGAGATATGTTTCTTGAAATTTAATATTTTAAGTACAGTATATAGTATATATTTGGTGACATTTGATATTTTATGTTCAGTGTATAATATATATTTGGTGAAATTTTATATTTTATGTACAGTATATAATATATATTTGGTGTACTTTCATATTTTATGTACAGTATATAGTATATATTTGGTGACATTTGATATTTTATATACAATAAATAATATATTATTCTTGAAATTTGATATTTTATGTACAGTATATAATATATGTTTGGTGAAATTTGATATTATAGGTACAGTATATAATATATATTTGTTGAAATTTGATATTTTATGTACAGTATATAATATATATTTGGTGAAATTTTATATTTTATGTGCAGTATATAAGATATATTTGGTGTACTTTCATATTTTATGTACAGTATATAGTATATATTTGGTGACATTTGATATTTTATGTACAGTATATATTATATATTTGTTAAAATTTGATATTTTATGTACAGTATATAATATATATTTTCTGAAATTTTATATTATATGTACAGTATATGATATATATTTGGTGTACTTTCATATTTTATGTACAGTATATAGTATATATTTGGTGACATTTGATATTTTATGTACAGTGTATAATATATATTTGGTGAAATTTTATATTTTATGTACAGTATATAATATATATTTGGTGTACTTTCATATTTTATGTACAGTATATAGTATATATTTGGTGACATTTGATATTTTATGTACAGTGTATAATATATATTTGGTGAAATTTTATATTTTATGTACAGTATATAATATATATTTGGTGTACTTTCATATTTTATGTACAGTATATAGTGTATATTTGGTGACATTTGATATTTTATATACAATAAATAAGATATGTTTCTTGAAATTTGATATTTTCTGTACAGTATATACTATATATTTGGTGAAATTTGACATTATAGGTACAGTATATAATATATGTTTGGTGAAATTTGATATTTTATATACAGTATATAATATATACTTGGTGAAATTTGATATTTTATGTACAGTATATAATATATATTTTTTGAAATTTTATATTTTATGTACAGTATATAATATATATTTGGTGGACTTTCACATTTTATGTACAGTATATAGTATATATTTGGTGACATTTGATATTTTATGTACAGTGTATAATATATATTTGTTGAAATTTTATATTTTATGTACAGTATATAAGATATATTTGGTGTACTTTCATATTTTATGTACAGTATATAGTATATATTTGGTGAAATTTGATATTTTATATACAATAAATAAGATATGTTTCTTGAAATTTGATATTTTATGTACAGTATATACTATATATTTGGTGAAATTTTATATTTTATGTACGGTATATAAGATATATGTGGTGTACTTTCATATTTTATGTACAGTATATAGTATATATTTGGTGACATTTGATATTTTATGCACAGTGTATAATATATATTTGGTGAAATTTTATATTTTATGTACAGTATATAATATATATGTGGTGTACTTTCATATTTTATGTACAGTATATAGTATATATTTGGTGACATTTGATATTTTATATACAATAAATAAGATATTATTCTTGAAATTTGATATTTTATGTACAGTATATACTATATGTTTGGTGAAATTTGATATTATAGGTACAGTATATAATATATATTTGTTGAAATTTGATATTTTATGTACAGTATATAATATATATTTGGTGAAATTTTATATTTTATGTGCAGTATATAAGATATATTTGGTGTACTTTCATATTTTATGTACAGTATATAGTATATATTTGGTGACATTTGATATTTTATATACAGTATATAATATATATTTGTTAAAATTTGATATTTTATGTACAGTATTTAATATATATTTTTTGAAATTTTATATTTTATGCAGTATATAATATATATTTGGTGTACTTTCATATTTTATGTACAGTATATAGTATATATTTGGTGACATTTGATATTTTATGTACAGTGTATAATATATATTTGGTGAAATTTTATATTTTATGTACAGTATATAATATATATTTGGTGTACTTTCATATTTTATGTACAGTATATAGTATATATTTGGTGACATTTGATATTTTATATACAATAAATAAGATATTATTCTTGAAATTTGATATTTTATGTACAGTATATAATATATGTTTGGTGAAATTTGATATTATAGGTACAGTATATAATATATATTTGTTGAAATTTGATATTTTATGTATAGTATATAATATATATTTGGTGAAATTTTATATTTTATGTGCAGTATATAAGATATATTTGGTGTACTTTCATATTTTATGTACAGTATATAGTATATATTTGGTGACATTTGATATTTTATGTACAGTATATATTATATATTTGTTAAAATTTGATATTTTATGTACAGTATATAATATATATTTTTTGAAATTTTATATTATATGTACAGTATATGATATATATTTGGTGTACTTTCATATTTTATGTACAGTATATAGTATATATTTGGTGACATTTGATATTTTATGTACAGTGTATAATATATATTTGGTGAAATTTTATATTTTATGTACAGTATATAATATATATTTGGTGTACTTTCATATTTTATGTACAGTATATAGTATATATTTGGTGACATTTGATATTTTATATACAATAAATAAGATATTATTCTTGAAATTTGATATTTTATGTACAGTATATAATATATGTTTGGTGAAATTTGATATTATAGGTACAGTGTATAATATATATTTGTTGAAATTTGATATTTTATGTACAGTATATAATATATATTTGGTGAAATTTTATATTTTATGTGCAGTATATAAGATATATTTGGTGTACTTTCATATTTTATGTACAGTATATAGTATATATTTGGTGACATTTGATATTTTATGTACAGTATATATTATATATTTGTTAAAATTTGATATTTTATGTACAGTATATAATATATATTTTTTGAAATTTTATATTATATGTACAGTATATGATATATATTTGGTGTACTTTCATATTTTATGTACAGTATATAGTATATATTTGGTGACATTTGATATTTTATGTACAGTGTATAATATATATTTGGTGAAATTTTATATTTTATGTACAGTATATAATATATATTTGGTGTACTTTCATATTTTATGTACAGTATACAGTATATATTTCGTGACATTTGATATTTTATATACAATAAATAAGATATTATTCTTGAAATTTGATATTTTATGTACAGTATATACTATATGTTTGGTGAAATTTGTTATTATAGGTACAGTATATAATATATATTTGGTGAAATTTGATATTTTATATACAGTATATAATATATATTTGGTGAAATTTGATATTTTATGTACAGTATATAATATATATTTGGTGTACTTTCATATTTTATATACAGTATATAGTATATATTTGGTGACATTTGATATTTTATTTACAGTGCATAATATATATTTTTTGAAATTTTATATTTTATGTACAGTATATAATATATATTTGGTGTACTTTCATATTTTATGTACAGTATATAGTTTATATTTGGTGACATTTGATATTTTATGTACAGTGTATAATATATATTTGGTGAAATTTTATATTTTATGTACAGTATATAATATATATTTGGTGTACTTTCATATTTTATGTACAGTATACAGTATATATTTCGTGACATTTGATATTTTATGTACAGTATATAATATATATTTGTTGAAATTTGATATTTTATGTATAGTATATAATATATATTTGGTGAAATTTTATATTTTATATACCGTATATAATATATATTTGGTGTACTTTCATATTTTATGTACAGTATATAGTATATATTTGGTGACATTTGATATTTTATATACAATAAATAAGATATTATTCTTGAAATTTGATATTTTATGTACAGTATATACTATATGTTTGGTGAAATTTGATATTATAGGTACAGTATATAATATATATTTGTTGAAATTTGATATTTTATGTACAGTATATAATATATATTTGGTGAAATTTTATATTTTATGTACAGTATATAAGATATATTTGGTGTATTTTCATATTTTATGTACAGTATATAGTATATATTTGGTGACATTTGATATTTTATATACAGTATATAATACATATTTGTTAAAATCTGATATTTTATGTACAGTATATAATATATATTTTTTGAAATTTTATATTTTATGTACAGTATATAATATATATTTGGTGTACTTTCATATTTTATGTACAGTATATAGTATATATTTGGTGACATTTGATATTTTATGTACAGTGTATAATATATATTTGGTGAAATTTTATATTTTATGTACAGTATATAATATATATTTGGTGTACTTTCATATTTTATGTACAGTATATAGTATATATTTCGTGACATTTGATATTTTATATACAATACATAAGATATTATTCTTGAAATTTGATATTTTATGTACAGTATATACTATATGTTTGGTGAAATTTGTTATTATAGGTACAGTATATAATATATATTTGGTGAAATTTGATATTTTATATACAGTATATAATATATATTTGGTGAAATTTGATATTTTATGTACAGTATATAATATATATTTGGTGTACTTTCATATTTTATGTACAGTATATAGTACATATTTGGTGACATTTGATATTTTATGTACAGTGTATACTATATATTTGGTGAAATTTTATATTTTATGTACAGTATATAAGATATATTTGGTGTACTTTCATATTTTATGTACAGTATATAGCATATATTTGGTGACATTTGATATTTTATGTACAGTGTATAATATATATTTGGTGACATTTGATATTTTATGTACAGTATATAATATATATTTGGTGAAATTTCATATTTTATGTACAGTATATAGTATATATTTGGAGACATTTGATATTTTATATACAATAAATAAGATATGTTTCTTGAAATTTGATATTTTATGTACAGTATATACTATATATTTGGTGAAATTTTATATTTTATGTACAGTATATAAGATATATTTCGTGTACTTTCATATTTTATGTACAGTATATAGCATATATTTGGTGACATTTGATATTTTATGTACAGTGTATAATATATATTTGTTGAAATTTGATATTTTATGTATAGTATATAATATATATTTGGTGAAATTTTATATTTTACATACCGTATATAATATATAATTGGTGTACTTTCATATTTTATCTACAGTATATAGTATATATTTGGTGACATTTGATATTTTATGTACACTATATAATATATATTTTTTGAAATTTTATACTTTATGTACAGTATATAATATATATTTTGTGTAACTTCATATTTTGTGTACAGTATATAGTATATATTTGGTGACATTTGATATTTTATATACAATAAATGAGATATGTTTCTTGAAATTTAATATTTTATGTACAGTATATAGTATATATTTGGTGACATTTGATATTTTATGTTCAGTGTATAATATATATTTGGTGAAATTTTATATTTTATGTACAGTATATAATATATATTTGGTGTACTTTCATATTTTATGTACAGTATATAGTATATATTTGGTGACATTTGATATTTTATATACAATAAATAAGATATTATTCTTGAAATTTGATATTTTATGTACAGTATATAATATATGTTTGGTGAAATTTGATATTATAGGTACAGTATATAATATATATTTGTTGAAATTTGATATTTTATGTACAGTATATAATATATATTTGGTGAAATTTTATATTTTATGTGCAGTATATAAGATATATTTGGTGTACTTTCATATTTTATGTACAGTATATAGTATATATTTGGTGACATTTGATATTTTATGTACAGTATATATTATATATTTGTTAAAATTTGATATTTTATGTACAGTATATAATATATATTTTTTGAAATTTTATATTATATGTACAGTATATGATATATATTTGGTGTACTTTCATATTTTATGTACAGTATATAGTATATATTTGGTGACATTTGATATTTTATGTACAGTGTATAATATATATTTGGTGAAATTTTATATTTTATGTACAGTATATAATATATATTTGGTGTACTTTCATATTTTATGTACAGTATATAGTATATATTTGGTGACATTTGATATTTTATGTACAGTGTATAATATATATTTGGTGAAATTTTATATTTTATGTACAGTATATAATATATATTTGGTGTACTTTCATATTTTATGTACAGTATATAGTGTATATTTGGTGACACTTGATATTTTATATACAATAAATAAGATATGTTTCTTGAAATTTGATATTTTCTGTACAGTATATACTATATATTTGGTGAAATTTGACATTATAGGTACAGTATATAATATATGTTTGGTGAAATTTGATATTTTATATACAGTATATAATATATACTTGGTGAAATTTGATATTTTATGTACAGTATATAATATATATTTTTTGAAATTTTATATTTTATGTACAGTATATAATATATATTTGGTGGACTTTCATATTTTATGTACAGTATATAGTATATATTTGGTGACATTTGATATTTTATGTACAGTGTATAATATATATTTGTTGAAATTTTATATTTTATGTACAGTATATAAGATATATTTGGTGTACTTTCATATTTTATGTACAGTATATAGTATATATTTGGTGACATTTGATATTTTATATACAATAAATAAGATATGTTTCTTGAAATTTGATATTTTATGTACAGTATATACTATATATTTGGTGAAATTTTATATTTTATGTACAGTATATAAGATATATGTGGTGTACTTTCATATTTTATGTACAGTATATAGTATATATTTGGTGACATTTGATATTTTATGCACAGGGTATAATATATATTTGGTGAAATTTTATATTTTATGTACAGTATATAATATATATGTGGTGTACTTTCATATTTTATGTACAGTATATAGTATATATTTGGTGACATTTGATATTTTATATACAATAAATAAGATATTATTCTTGAAATTTGATATTTTATGTACAGTATATACTATATGTTTGGTGAAATTTGATATTATAGGTACAGTATATAATATATATTTGTTGAAATTTGATATTTTATGTACAGTATATAATATATATTTGGTGAAATTTTATATTTTATGTGCAGTATATAAGATATATTTGGTGTACTTTCATATTTTATGTACAGTATATAGTATATATTTGGTGACATTTGATATTTTATATACAGTATATAATATATATTTGTTAAAATTTGATATTTTATGTACAGTATTTAATATATATTTTTTGAAATTTTATATTTTATGTACAGTATATAATATATATTTGGTGTACTTTCATATTTTATGTACAGTATATAGTATATATTTGGTGACATTTGATATTTTATGTACAGTGTATAATATATATTTGGTGAAATTTTATATTTTATGTACAGTATATAATATATATTTGGTGTACTTTCATATTTTATGTACAGTATATAGTATATATTTTGTGACATTTGATTTTTTATATACAATAAATAAGATATTATTCTTGAAATTTGATATTTTATGTACAGTATATACTATATGTTTGGTGAAATTTGTTATTATAGGTACAGTATAAAATATATATTTGGTGAAATTTGATATTTTATATACAGTATATAATATATATTTGGTGAAATTTTATATTTTATGTACAGTATATAATATATATTTGGTGTACTTTCATATTTTATTTACAGTATGTAGTATATATTTGGTGACATTTGATATTTTATGTACAGTGTATAATATATATTTGGTGAAATTTTATATTTTATGTACAGTATATAATATATATTTGGTGTACTTTCATATTTTATTTACAGTATATAGTATATATTTGGTGACATTTGATATTTTATGTACAGTGTATAATATATATTTGGTGAAATTTTATATTTTATGTACAGTATATAATATATATTTGGTGTACTTTCATATTTTATGTACACTATATAGTATATATTTGGTGACATTTGATATTTTATGTACAGTGTATAATATATATTTGGTGAAATTTTATATTTTATGTACAGTATATAATATATATTTGGTGTACTTTCATATTTTATGTACAGTATATAGTATATATTTGGAGACATTTGATATTTTATATACAATAAATAAGATATGTTTCTTGAAATTTGATATTTTATGTACAGTATATACTATATATTTGGTGAAATTTTATATTTTATGTACAGTATATAAGATATATTTCGTGTACTTTCATATTTTATGTACAGTATATAGCATATATTTGGTGACATTTGATATTTTATGTACACTATATAATATATATTTGTTGAAATTTGATATTTTATGTATAGTATATAATATATATTTGGTGAAATTTTATATTTTATATACCGTATATAATATATAATTGTTGTACTTTCATATTTTATCTACAGTATATAGTATATATTTGGTGACATTTGATATTTTATGTACAGTATATAATATATATTTTTTGAAATTTTATACTTTATGTACAGTATATAATATATATTTTGTGTAACTTCATATTTTGTGTACAGTATATAGTATATATTTGGTGACATTTGATATTTTATATACAATAAATGAGATATGTTTCTTGAAATTTAATATTTTAAGTACAGTATATAGTATATATTTGGTGACATTTGATATTTTATGTTCAGTGTATAATATATATTTGGTGAAATTTTATATTTTATGTACAGTATATAATATATATTTGGTGTACTTTCATATTTTATGTACAGTATATAGTATATATTTGGTGACATTTGATATTTTATATACAATAAATAATATATTATTCTTGAAATTTGATATTTTATGTACAGTATATAATATATGTTTGGTGAAATTTGATATTATAGGTACAGTATATAATATATATTTGTTGAAATTTGATATTTTATGTACAGTATATAATATATATTTGGTGAAATTTTATATTTTATGTGCAGTATATAAGATATATTTGGTGTACTTTCATATTTTATGTACAGTATATAGTATATATTTGGTGACATTTGATATTTTATGTACAGTATATATTATATATTTGTTAAAATTTGATATTTTATGTACAGTATATAATATATATTTTCTGAAATTTTATATTATATGTACAGTATATGATATATATTTGGTGTACTTTCATATTTTATGTACAGTATATAGTATATATTTGGTGACATTTGATATTTTATGTACAGTGTATAATATATATTTGGTGAAATTTTATATTTTATGTACAGTATATAATATATATTTGGTGTACTTTCATATTTTATGTACAGTATATAGTATATATTTGGTGACATTTGATATTTTATGTACAGTGTATAATATATATTTGGTGAAATTTTATATTTTATGTACAGTATATAATATATATTTGGTGTACTTTCATATTTTATGTACAGTATATAGTGTATATTTGGTGACATTTGATATTTTATATACAATAAATAAGATATGTTTCTTGAAATTTGATATTTTCTGTACAGTATATACTATATATTTGGTGAAATTTGACATTATAGGTACAGTATATAATATATGTTTGGTGAAATTTGATATTTTATATACAGTATATAATATATACTTGGTGAAATTTGATATTTTATGTACAGTATATAATATATATTTTTTGAAATTTTATATTTTATGTACAGTATATAATATATATTTGGTGGACTTTCACATTTTATGTACAGTATATAGTATATATTTGGTGACATTTGATATTTTATGTACAGTGTATAATATATATTTGTTGAAATTTTATATTTTATGTACAGTATATAAGATATATTTGGTGTACTTTCATATTTTATGTACAGTATATAGTATATATTTGGTGAAATTTGATATTTTATATACAATAAATAAGATATGTTTCTTGAAATTTGATATTTTATGTACAGTATATACTATATATTTGGTGAAATTTTATATTTTATGTACGGTATATAAGATATATGTGGTGTACTTTCATATTTTATGTACAGTATATAGTATATATTTGGTGACATTTGATATTTTATGCACAGTGTATAATATATATTTGGTGAAATTTTATATTTTATGTACAGTATATAATATATATGTGGTGTACTTTCATATTTTATGTACAGTATATAGTATATATTTGGTGACATTTGATATTTTATATACAATAAATAAGATATTATTCTTGAAATTTGATATTTTATGTACAGTATATACTATATGTTTGGTGAAATTTGATATTATAGGTACAGTATATAATATATATTTGTTGAAATTTGATATTTTATGTACAGTATATAATATATATTTGGTGAAATTTTATATTTTATGTGCAGTATATAAGATATATTTGGTGTACTTTCATATTTTATGTACAGTATATAGTATATATTTGGTGACATTTGATATTTTATATACAGTATATAATATATATTTGTTAAAATTTGATATTTTATGTACAGTATTTAATATATATTTTTTGAAATTTTATATTTTATGCAGTATATAATATATATTTGGTGTACTTTCATATTTTATGTACAGTATATAGTATATATTTGGTGACATTTGATATTTTATGTACAGTGTATAATATATATTTGGTGAAATTTTATATTTTATGTACAGTATATAATATATATTTGGTGTACTTTCATATTTTATGTACAGTATATAGTATATATTTGGTGACATTTGATATTTTATATACAATAAATAAGATATTATTCTTGAAATTTGATATTTTATGTACAGTATATAATATATGTTTGGTGAAATTTGATATTATAGGTACAGTATATAATATATATTTGTTGAAATTTGATATTTTATGTATAGTATATAATATATATTTGGTGAAATTTTATATTTTATGTGCAGTATATAAGATATATTTGGTGTACTTTCATATTTTATGTACAGTATATAGTATATATTTGGTGACATTTGATATTTTATGTACAGTATATATTATATATTTGTTAAAATTTGATATTTTATGTACAGTATATAATATATATTTTTTGAAATTTTATATTATATGTACAGTATATGATATATATTTGGTGTACTTTCATATTTTATGTACAGTATATAGTATATATTTGGTGACATTTGATATTTTATGTACAGTGTATAATATATATTTGGTGAAATTTTATATTTTATGTACAGTATATAATATATATTTGGTGTACTTTCATATTTTATGTACAGTATATAGTATATATTTGGTGACATTTGATATTTTATATACAATAAATAAGATATTATTCTTGAAATTTGATATTTTATGTACAGTATATAATATATGTTTGGTGAAATTTGATATTATAGGTACAGTGTATAATATATATTTGTTGAAATTTGATATTTTATGTACAGTATATAATATATATTTGGTGAAATTTTATATTTTATGTGCAGTATATAAGATATATTTGGTGTACTTTCATATTTTATGTACAGTATATAGTATATATTTGGTGACATTTGATATTTTATGTACAGTATATATTATATATTTGTTAAAATTTGATATTTTATGTACAGTATATAATATATATTTTTTGAAATTTTATATTATATGTACAGTATATGATATATATTTGGTGTACTTTCATATTTTATGTACAGTATATAGTATATATTTGGTGACATTTGATATTTTATGTACAGTGTATAATATATATTTGGTGAAATTTTATATTTTATGTACAGTATATAATATATATTTGGTGTACTTTCATATTTTATGTACAGTATACAGTATATATTTCGTGACATTTGATATTTTATATACAATAAATAAGATATTATTCTTGAAATTTGATATTTTATGTACAGTATATACTATATGTTTGGTGAAATTTGTTATTATAGGTACAGTATATAATATATATTTGGTGAAATTTGATATTTTATATACAGTATATAATATATATTTGGTGAAATTTGATATTTTATGTACAGTATATAATATATATTTGGTGTACTTTCATATTTTATATACAGTATATAGTATATATTTGGTGACATTTGATATTTTATGTACAGTGCATAATATATATTTTTTGAAATTTTATATTTTATGTACAGTATATAATATATATTTGGTGTACTTTCATATTTTATGTACAGTATATAGTTTATATTTGGTGACATTTGATATTTTATGTACAGTGTATAATATATATTTGGTGAAATTTTATATTTTATGTACAGTATATAATATATATTTGGTGTACTTTCATATTTTATGTACAGTATACAGTATATATTTCGTGACATTTGATATTTTATGTACAGTATATAATATATATTTGTTGAAATTTGATATTTTATGTATAGTATATAATATATATTTGGTGAAATTTTATATTTTATATACCGTATATAATATATATTTGGTGTACTTTCATATTTTATGTACAGTATATAGTATATATTTGGTGACATTTGATATTTTATATACAATAAATAAGATATTATTCTTGAAATTTGATATTTTATGTACAGTATATACTATATGTTTGGTGAAATTTGATATTATAGGTACAGTATATAATATATATTTGTTGAAATTTGATATTTTATGTACAGTATATAATATATATTTGGTGAAATTTTATATTTTATGTACAGTATATAAGATATATTTGGTGTATTTTCATATTTTATGTACAGTATATAGTATATATTTGGTGACATTTGATATTTTATATACAGTATATAATACATATTTGTTAAAATCTGATATTTTATGTACAGTATATAATATATATTTTTTGAAATTTTATATTTTATGTACAGTATATAATATATATTTGGTGTACTTTCATATTTTATGTACAGTATATAGTATATATTTGGTGACATTTGATATTTTATGTACAGTGTATAATATATATTTGGTGAAATTTTATATTTTATGTACAGTATATAATATATATTTGGTGTACTTTCATATTTTATGTACAGTATATAGTATATATTTCGTGACATTTGATATTTTATATACAATACATAAGATATTATTCTTGAAATTTGATATTTTATGTACAGTATATACTATATGTTTGGTGAAATTTGTTATTATAGGTACAGTATATAATATATATTTGGTGAAATTTGATATTTTATATACAGTATATAATATATATTTGGTGAAATTTGATATTTTATGTACAGTATATAATATATATTTGGTGTACTTTCATATTTTATGTACAGTATATAGTACATATTTGGTGACATTTGATATTTTATGTACAGTGTATACTATATATTTGGTGAAATTTTATATTTTATGTACAGTATATAAGATATATTTGGTGTACTTTCATATTTTATGTACAGTATATAGCATATATTTGGTGACATTTGATATTTTATGTACAGTATATAATATATATTTGTTGAAATTTGATATTTTATGTATAGTATATAATATATATTTGGTGAAATTTTATATTTTATATACCGTATATAATATATAATTGGTGTACTTTCATATTTTATCTACAGTATATAGTATATATTTGGTGACATTTGATATTTTATGTACAGTATATAATATATATTTTTTAAATTTTATACTTTATGTACAGTATATAATATATATTTGGTGTAACTTCATATTTTGTGTACAGTATATAGTATATATTTGGTGACATTTGATATTTTATATACAATAAATAAGATATGTTTCTTGAAATTTGATATTTTATGTACAGTATATAGTATATATTTGGTGACATTTGATATTTTATGTACAGTGTATAATATATATTTGGTGAAATTTTATATTTTATGTACAGTATATAATATATATTTGGTGTACTTTCATATTTTATGTACAGTATATAGTATATATTTGGTGACATTTGATATTTTATATTCAATAAATAAGATATTATTCTTGAAATTTGATAATTTATGTACAGTATATACTATATGTTTGGTGAAATTTGATATTATAGGTACAGTATATAATATATATTTGTTGAAATTTGATATTTTATGTACAGTATATAATATATATTTGGTGAAATTTTATATTTTATGTGCAGTATATAAGATATATTTGGTGTACTTTCATATTTTATGTACAGTATATAGTATATATTTGGTGACATTTGATATTTTATGTACAGTATATAATATATATTTGTTAAAATTTGATATTTTATGTACAGTATTTAATATATATTTTTTGAAATTTTATATTTTATGTACAGTATATAATATATATTTGGTGTACTTTCATATTTTATGTACAGTATATAGTATATATTTGGTGACATTTGATATTTTATGTACAGTGTATAATATATATTTGGTGAAATTTTATATTTTATGTACAGTATATAATATATATTTGGTGTACTTTCATATTTTATGTACAGTATATAGTATATATTTGGTGACATTTGATATTTTATATACAATAAATAAGATATTATTCTTGAAATTTGATATTTTATGTACAGTATATACTATATGTTTGGTGAAATTTGTTATTATAGGTACAGTATATAATATATATTTGGTGAAATTTGATATTTTATATACAGTATATAATATATATTTGGTGAAATTTGATATTTTATGTACAGTATATAATATATATTTGGTGTACTTTCATATTTTATTTACAGTATATAGTATATATTTGGTGACATTTGATATTTTATGTACAGTGTATAATATATATTTGGTGAAATTTTATATTTTATGTACAGTATATAATATATATTTGGTGTACTTTCATATTTTATGTACAGTATATAGTATATATTTGGTGAGATTTGATATTTTATATACAATAAATAAGATATTATTCTTGAAATTTGATATTTTATGTACAGTATATAAGATATATTTGGTGTACTTTCATATTTTATGTACAGTATATAGTATACATTTGGTGACATTTGATATTTTATATACAGTATATAATATATATTTGTTAAAATTTGATATTTTATGTACAGTATATAATATATATTTTTTGAAATTTTATATTTTATGTACAGTATATAATATATATTTGGTGTCCTTTCATATTTTATGTACAGTATATAGCATATATTTGGTGACATTTGATATTTTATATACAATAAATAAGATATTATTCTTGAAATTTGATATTTTATGTACAGTATATACTATGTGTTTGGTGAAATTTGATATTATAGCTACAGTATATAATATATATTTGTTGAAATTTGATATTTTATGTACAGTATATAATATATCTTTAGTGAAATTTTATAATTTATGTACAGTATATAAGATATATTTGGTGTACTTTCATATTTTATGTACAGTATATAGTATATATTTGGTGACATTTGATATTTTATATACAGTATATAATATATATTTGTTAAAATTTGATATTTTATGTACAGTATATAATATATATTTTTTGAAATTTTATATTTTATGTACTGTATATAATATATATTTGGTGTACTTTCATATTTTATGTACAGTATATAGTATATATTTGGTGACATTTGATATTTTATGTACAGTGTATAATATATATTTGCTGAAATTTTATATTTTATGTACAGTATATAATATATATTTGGTGTACTTTCATATTTTATGTACAGTATATAGTATATATTTGGTGACATTTGATATTTTATGTACAGTGTATAATATATATTTGGTGCAATTTTATATTTTATGTACAGTATATAATATATATTTGGTGTAATTTCATATTTTATGTACAGTATATAGTATATATTTGGTGACATTTGATATTTTATATACAATATATAAGATATTATTCTTGAAATTTCATATTTTATGTACAGTATATACTATATGTTTGGTGAAATTTGATATTATAGGTACAGTATATAGTATATATTTGGTGAAATTTGATATTTTATATACAGTATATAATATATATTTGGTGAAATTTGATATTTTATGTACAGTATATAATATATATTTGGTGTACTTTCATATTTTATTTACAGTATATAGTATATATTTGGTGACATTTGATATTTTATGTACAGTGTATAATATATATTTGGTGAAATTTTATATTTTATGTACAGCATATAATATATATTTGGTGTACTTTCATATTTTATGTACAGTATATAGTATATATTTGGTGACATTGAATATTTTATTTACAGTGTATAATATATATTTGGTGAAATTTTATATTTTATGTACAGTATATAATATATATTTGGTGTACTTTCATATTTTATGTACAGTACATAGTATATATTTGGTGACATTTGATATTTTATGTACAGTGTATAATATATATTTGGTGAAATTTTATATTTTATGTACAGTATATAATATATATTTGTTGAAATTTGATATTTTATGTACAGTATATAATATATATTTGGTGAAATTTTATATTTTATGTACAGTATATAAGGTATATTTGGTGTACTTTCATATTTTATGTACAGTATATAGTATATATTTCGTGACATTTGATATTTTATATCCAGTATATAATATATATTTGTTAAAATTTGATATTTTATGTACAGTATATAATATATATTTTTTGAAATTTTATATTTTATGTACAGTATATAATATATATTTGGTGTACTTTCATATTTTATGTACAGTATATAGTATATATTTGGTGACATTTGATATTTTATATACAATAAATAAGATATTATTCTTGAAATTTGATATTTTATGTACAGTATATACTATATGTTTGGTGAAATTTGATATTATAGGTACAGTATATAATATATATTTGTTGAAATTTGATATTTTATGTACAGTATATAATATATATTTGGTGTAATTTTATATTTTATGTACAGTATATAAGATATATTTGGTGTACTTTCATATTTTATGTACAGTATATAGTATATATTTGGTGACATTTGATATTTTAAATACAGTATATAATATATATTTGTTAAAATTTGATATTTTATGTACAGTATACAATATATATTTTTTGAAACTTCATATTTTATGTACAGTATATAATATATATTTGGTGTACTTTCATATTTTATGTACAGTATATAGTATATATTTGGTGACATTTGATATTTTATGTACAGTGTATAATATATATTTGGTGAAATTTTATATTTTATGTACAGTATATAATATATATTTGGTGTACTTTCATATTTTATGTACAGTATATAGTATATATTTGGTGACATTTGATATTTTATATACAATAAATAAGATATTATTCTTGAAATTTGATATTTTATGTACAGTATATACTATATGTTTGGTGAAATTTGATATTATAGGTACAGTATATAATATATATTTGTTGAAATTTGATATTTTATGTACAGTATATAATATATATTTGGTGAAATTTTATATTTTATGTACAGTATATAAGATATATTTGGTGTACTTTCATATTTTATGTACAGTATATAGTATATATTTGGTGACATTTGATATTTTATATACAGTATATAATATATATTTGTTAAAATTTGATATTTTATGCACAGTATATAATATATATTTTTTGAAATTTTATATTTTATGTACAGTATATAATATATATTTGGTGTACTTTCATATTTTATGTACAGTATATAGTATATATTTGGTGACATTTGATATTTTATGTACAGTGTATAATATATATTTGGTGAAATTTTATATTTTATGTACAGTATATAATATATATTTGGTGTACTTTCATATTTTATGTACAGTATATAGTATATATTCGGTGACATTTGATATTTTATATACAATAAATAAGATATTATTCTTGAAATTTGATATTTTATGTACATTATATACTATATGTTTGGTGAAATTTGTTATTATAGGTACAGTATATAGTATATATTTGGTGAAATTTGATATTTTATGTACAGTATATAATATATATTTGGTGAAATTTGATATTTTATGTACAGTATATAATATATATTTGGTGTACTTTCATATTTTATTTACAGTATATAGTATATATTTGGTGACATTTGATATTTTATGTACAGTGTATAATATATATTTGGTGAAATTTTATATTTTATGTACAGCATATAATATATATTTGGTGTACTTTCATATTTTATGTACAGTATATAGTATATATTTGGTGACATTTGATATTTTATGTACAGTGTATAATATATATTTGGTGAAATTTTATATTTTATGTACAGCATATAATATATATTTGGTGTACTTTCATATTTTATGTACAGTATATAGTATATATTTGGTGACATTTGATATTTGATGTACAGTGTATAATATATATTTGGTGAAATTTTATATTTTATGTACAGTATATAATATATATTTGGTCTACTTTCATATTTTATGTACAGTATATAGTATATATTTGGTGACATTTGATATTTTATATACTTTTGTTTACAATATATAGTATATATTTGTTGACTTTTGACTTTTTATATACAGTATACAATATATATTTGTTGAAATTTGATATCTTATGTACAGTATATAATATATATTTTTTGAAATTTTACATTTTATGTACAGTATATAATATATATTTAGTGTACTTTCATATTTTATGTACAGTATATAGTATATATTTGGTGACATTTGATATTTTATGTACAGTGTATAATATATATTTGGTGAAATTTTATATTTTATGTACAGTATATAATATATATTTGGTGTACTTTCATATTTTATGTACAGTATATAGTGTATATTTGGTGACATTTGATATTTTATATACAATAAATAAGATATGTTTCTTGAAATTTGATATTTTATGTACAGTATATACTATATATTTGGTGAAATTTGACATTATAGGTACAGTATAAAATATATGTTTGGTGAAATTTGATATTTTATATACAGTATATAATATATATTTGGTGAAATTTGATATTTTATGTACAGTATATAATATATATTTTTTGAAATTTTATATTTTGTGTACAGTATATAATATATATTTGGTGGACTTCCATATTTTATGTACAGTATATAGTATATATTTGGTGACCTTTGATATTTTATGTACGGTGTATAATATATATTTGGTGACATTTTATATTTTATGTACAGTATATAATATAGATTTGGTGTACTTTCATATTTTATGTACAGTATATAGTATATATTTGGTGACATTTGATATTTTATATACAATATATAATATATATTTGTTGAAATTTGATACTTTATGTACAGTATATAATATATATTTGGTGAAATTTTATATTTTATGTACAGTATATAAGATATATTTGGTGTACTTTCATATTTTATGTACAGTATATAGTATATATTTGGTGACATTTGATATTTTATATACAATAAATAAGATATGTTTCTTGAAATTTGATATTTTATGTACAGTATATACTATATATTCGGTGAAATTTTATATTTTATGTACAGTATATAAGATATATTTGGTGTACTTTCATATTTTATGTACAGTATATAGTATATATTTGGTGACATTTGATATTTTATGTACAGTATATAATATATATTTGTTGAAATTTGATATTTTATGTATAGTATATAATACATATTTGGTGAAATTTCATATTTTATATACCGTATATAATATATATTTGGTGTACTTTCATATTTTATGTACAGTATATAGTATATATTTGGTGACAGTTGATATTTTATGTACAGTATATAATATATATTTTTTGAAATTTTATATTTTATGTACAGTATATAATATATATTTGGTGTACTTTCATCTTTTGTGTACAGTATATAGTATATATTTGGTGACTTTTGACATTTTATATACAGTATATAATATATATTTGTTGAAATTTGATATCTTATTTACAGTGTATAATATATATTTTTTGAAATTTTATATTTTATGTACAGTATATAATATATGTTTGGTGTACTTTCATATTTTATGTACAGTATATAGTATATATTTGGTGACATTTGATATTTTATGTACAGTGTATTATATATATTTGGTGAAATTTTATATTTTATGTACAGTATATAATATATATTTGGTGTACTTTCATATTTTATGTACAGTATATAGTGTATATTTGGTGACATTTGATATTTTATATACAATAATTAAGATATGTTTCTTGAAATTTGATATTTTATGTACAGTATATACTATATATTTGGTGAGATTTGACATTATAGGTACAGTATATAATATATGTTTGGTGAAATTTGATATTTTATATACAGTATATAATATATATTTGGTGAAATTTGATATTTTATGTACAGTATATAATATATATTTTTTGAAATTTTATATTTTATGTACAGTATATAATATATATTTGGTGGACTTTCATATTTTATGTACAGTATATAGTATATATTTGGTGACCTTTGATATTTTATGTACAGTGAATAATATATATTTGGTGAAATTTTATATTTTATGTACAGTATATAATATATATTTGGTGTACTTTCATATTTTATGTACAGTATATAGTATATATTTGGTGACATTTGATATTTTATATACAATATATAATATATATTTGTTGAAATTTGATATTTTATGTACAGTATATAATATATATTTGGTGAAATTATATATTTTATGTACAGTATATAAGATATATTTGGTGTACTTTCATATTTTATGTACAGTATATAGTATATATTTGGTGACATTTGATATTTTATATACAATAAATAAGATATGTTTCTTGAAATTTGATATTTTATGTACAGTATATACTATATATTTGGTGAAATTTTATATTTTATGTACAGTTTATAAGATATATTTGGTGTACTTTTATTTTATGTACAGTATATAGTATATATTTGGTGACATTTGATATTTTATATACAATATATAATATATATTTGTTGAAATTTGAAATTTTATGTACAGTATATAATTTATATTTGGTGAAATTTGGTATTTTAAGTACAGTATATAATGTATATTTGGTGTACTTTCATATTTAATGTACAGTATATAGTATATATTTGGTGACATTTCATATTTTATATACAGTATATAATATATATTTTTTGAAATTTTATATTTTATGTACAGTATATAATATATATTTGGTGTACTTTCATATTTTATGTATAGTATATAGTACATATTTGATGACATTTGATATTTTATGTACAGTGTAGAATATATATTTGGTGAAATTTTATATTTTATGTAAAGTATATGATATATATTTGGTGTACTTTCATATTTTATGTACAGTATATAGTATATATTTGGTGACATTTGAGATTTTATGTACAGTGTATAATATATATTTGGTGAAATTTTATATTTTATGTACACTATATAATATAAATTTGGTGTACTTTCATATTTAATGTACAGTATATAGTGTATATTTGGCGACATTTGATATTTGATATACAGTACATAATATATATTTGTTGAAATTTGATATTTTTTGTACAGTATATAATATATATTTTTTGAAATTTTATATTTTATGTACAGTATATAATATATATTTGGTGTACTTTCATATTTTATGTACAGTACATAGTATATATTTGGTGACATTTGATATTTTATGTACAGTGTATAATATATATTTGGTGAAATTTTATATTTTATGTACAGTATATAATATATATTTGGTGTACTTTCATATTTAATGTACAGTATATAGTATATATTTGGTGACATTTGATATTTTATACACAGTTTATAATATATATTGGTTGAAATTTGATATTTTATGTACAGTATATAATATATATTTTTTGAAATTTTATATTTTATGTACAGTATATAATATATATTTGGTGTACTTTCATATTTTGTGTACAGTATATAGTATATATTTGGTGACTTTTGACATTTTATATACAGTATATAATATATATTTGTTGAAATTTGATATGTTATGTACATTATATAATATATATTTTTGAAATTTTATATTTTATGTACAGTATATAATATATATTTGGTGTACTTTCATATTTTATGTACAGTATATAGTATATATTTGGTGACATTTGATATTTTATGTACAGTGTATAATATATATTTGGTGAAATTTTATATTTTATGTACAGTATATAATATATATTTGGTGTACTTTCATATTTTATGTACTGTATATAGTGTATATTTGGTGACATTTGATATTTTATATACAATAAATATGATATGTTTCTTGAAATTTGATATTTTATGTACAGTATATACTATATATTTGGTGAAATTTGACATTATAGGTACAGTATATATTATATGTTTGGTGAAATTTGATATTTTATATTCAGTACATAATATATATTTGGTGAAATTTGATATTTTATGTACAGTATATAATATATATTTTTTGAAATTTTATATTTTATGTACAGTATATAATATATATTTGATGGACTTTCATATTTAATGTACAGTATATAGTATATATTTGGTGACCTTTGATATTTTATGTACAGTATATAATATATATTTGGTGAAATTTTATATTTTGTGTACAGTATATAAGATATATTTGGTGTACTTTCATATTTTATGTACAGTATAGAGTATATATTTGGGGACATTTGATATTTTATATACAATATATAATATATATTTGTTGAAATTTGATATTTTATGTACAGTATATAATATATATTTGGTGAAATTTTATATTTTATGTACAGTATATAAGATATATTTGGTGTACTTTCATATTTTATGTACAGTATATAGTATATATTTGGTGACATTTGATATTTTATATACAGTATATAATATATATTTGTTAAAATTTGATGTTTTATGTACAGTATATAATATATATTTTTTGAAATTTTATATTTTATGTACAGTATATAATATACATTTGGTGTACTTTCATATTTTATGTACAGTATATAGTATATATTTGGTGACATTTGATATTTTATGTACAGTGTATAGTATATATTTGGGGAAATTTTATATTTTATGTACAGTATATAATATATATTTGGTGTACTTTCATATTTTATGTACAGTATATAGTATATATTTGGTGACATTTGATATTTTATATACAATAAATAAGATATTATTCTTGAAATTTGATATTTTATGTACAGTATATACTATATGTTTGGTGAAATTTGATATTATAGGTACAGTATATAATATATATTTGGTGAAATTTGATATTTTATATACAGTATATAATATATATTTGGTGAAATTTGATATTTTATTTACAGTATATAATATATATTTGGTGGCATTTGATATTTTATGTACAGTGTATAATATATATTAGGTGAAATTTTATATTTTATGTACAGTATATAATATATATTTGGTGAAATTTTATATTATATGTACAGTATATAAGATATATTTGGTGTACTTTCATATTTTGTGTACAGTATATAGTATATATTTGGTGACATTTGATATTTTATATACAGTATATAATATATATTTGTTAAAATTTGATATTTTATGTACAGTATATAATATATATTTTTTGAAATTTTATATTTTATGTACAGTACATAATATATATTTGGTGTACTTTCATATTTTATGTACAGTATATAGTATATATTTGGTGACATTTGATATTTTATGTACAGTGTATAATATATATTTGGTGAAATTTTATATTTTATGTACAGTATATAAGATATATTTGGTGTACTTTCATATTTTATGTACAGTATATAGTATATATTTGGTGACATTTGATATTTTATATACAATATATAATATATATTTGTTGAAATTTGATATTTTATGTACAGTATATAATATATATTTGGTGAAATTTTATATTTTATGTACAGTATATAAGATATATTTGGTGTACTTTCATATTTTATGTACAGTATATAGTATATATTTGGTGACATTTGATATTTTATATACAGTATATAATATATATTTGTTAAAATTTGATGTTTTATGTACAGTATATAATATATATTTTTTGAAATTTTATATTTTATGTACAGTATATAATATATATTTGGTGTACTTTCATATTTTATGTACAGTATATAGTATATATTTGGTGACATTTGATATTTTATGTACAGTGTATAATATATATTTGGTGAAATTTTATATTTTATGTACAGTATATAATATATATTTGGTGTACTTTCATATTTTATGTACAGTATATAGTATATATTTGGTGACATTTGATATTTTATATACAATAAATAAGATATTATTCTTGAAATTTGATATTTTATGTACAGTATATACTATATGTTTGGTGAAATTTTATATTATAGGTACAGTATATAATATATATTTGGTGACATTTGATATTTTATATACAGTATATAATATATATTTGGTGAAATTTGATATTTTATTTACAGTATATAGTATATATTTGGTGGCATTTGATATTTTATGTACAGTATATAATATATATTTTTTGAAATTTTATATTTTATGTACAGTATATAATATATATTTGGTGTACTTTCATATTTTATGTACAGTATATAGTATATATTTGGTGACATTTGATATTTTATGTACAGTGTATAATATATATTTGGTGAAATTTTATATTTTATGTACAGTATATAAGATATATTTGGTGTACTTTCATATTTTATGTACAGTATATAGTATATATTTGGTGACATTTGATATTTTATATACAATATATAATATGTATTTGTTGAAATTTGATATTTTATGTACAGTATATAATATATATTTGGTGAAATTTTATATTTTATGTACAGTATATAAGATATATTTGGTGTACTTTCATATTTTATGTACAGTATATAGTATATATTTGGTGACATTTGATATTTTATATACAGTATATAATATATATTTGTTAAAATTTGATGTTTTATGTACAGTATATAATATATATTTTTTGAAATTTTATATTTTATGTACAGTATACAATATATATTTGGTGTACTTTCATATTTTATGTACAGTATATAGTATATATTTGGTGACATTTGATATTTTATGTACAGTGTATAATATATATTTGGTGAAATTTTATATTTTATGTACAGTATATAATATATATTTGGTGTACTTTCATATTTTATGTACAGTATATAGTATATATTTGGTGACATTTGATATTTTATATACAATAAATAAGATATTATTCTTGAAATTTGATATTTTATGTACAGTATATACTATATGTTTGGTGAAATTTGATATTATAGGTACAGTATATAATATATATTTGGTGACATTTGATATTTTATATACAGTATATAATATATATTTGGTGAAATTTGATATTTTATTTACAGTATATAGTATATATTTGGTGGCATTTGATATTTTATGTACAGTGTATAATATATATTTGGTGAAATTTTATATTTTATGTACAGTATATAATATATATTTGGTGTACTTTCATATTTTATGTACAGTATATAGTATATATTTGGTGACATTTGATATTTTATGTACAGTGTATAATATATATTTGGTGAAATTTTATATTTTATGTACAGTATATAATATATATTTGGTGTACTTTCATATTTTATGTACAGTATATAGTATATATTTGGTGACATTTGATATTTTATATACAATATATAATATATATTTGTTGAAATTTGATATTTTATGTACAGTATATAATATATATTTGGTGAAATTTTATATTTTATGTACAGTATATAAGATATATTTGGTGTACTTTCATATTTTATGTACAGTATATAGTATATATTTGGTGACATTTGATATTTTATGTACAGTATATAATATATATTTGTTAAAATTTGATATTTTATGTACAGTATATAATATATATTTTTTGAAATTTTATATTTTATGTACAGTATATAATATATATGTGGTGTACTTTCATATTTTATGTATAGTATATAGTATATATATGGTGACATTTGATATTTTATATACAATAAATAAGATATTATTCTTGAAATTTGATATTTTATGTACAGTATATACTATATGTTTGGTGAAATTTGATATTATAGGTACAGTATATAATATATATTTGGTGAAATTTGATATTTTATATACAGTATATAATATATATTTGGTGAAATTTGATATTTTATGTACAGTATATAATATATATTTGTTGAAATTTGATATTTTATGTACAGTATATAATATATATTTGGTGTACTTTCATAGTTTATTTACAGTATATAGAATATATTTGGTGACTTTTGATATTTTATGTACAGTATATAATATATATTTGTTGAAATTTGATATTTTATGTATAGTATATAATATATATTTGGTGAAATTTTATATTTTATATACCGTATATAATATATATTTGGTGTACTTTCATATTTTATGTACAGTATATAGTATATACTTGGTGACATTTGATATTTTATGTACAGTATATAATATATATTTTTTGAAATTTTATATTTTATGTACAGTATATAATATATATTTGGTGTACTTTCATATTTTGTGTACAGTATATAGTATATATTTGGTGACTTTTGACATTTTATATACAGTATATAATATATATTTGTTGAAATTTGATATGTTATGTACAGTATATAATATATATTTTTGAAATTTTATATTTTATGTACAGTATATAATATATATTTGGTGTACTTTCATATTTTATGTACAGTATATAGTATATATTTGGTGACATTTGATATTTTATGTACAGTGTATAATATATATTTGGTGAAATTTTATATTTTATCTACAGTATATAATATATATTTGGTGTACTTTCATATTTTATGTACTGTATATAGTGTATATTTGGTGACATTTGATATTTTATATACAATAAATAAGATATGTTTCTTGAAATTTGATATTTTATGTACAGTATATACTATATATTTGGTGAAATTTGACATTATAGGTACAGTATATAATATATGTTTGGTGAAATTTGATATTTTATATTCAGTATATAATACATATTTGGTGAAATTTGATATTTTATGTACAGTATATTATATATATTTTTTGAAATTTTATATTTTATGTACAGTATATAATATATATTTGGTGGACTTTCATATTTAATGTACAGTATATAGTATATATTTGGTGACCTTTGATATTTTATATACAGTATATAATATATATTTGGTGAAATTTTATATTTTATGTACAGTATATAAGATATATTTGGTGTACTTTCATATTTTATGTACAGTATATAGTATATATTTGGTGACATTTGATATTTTATATACAATATATAATATATATTTGTTGAAATTTCATATTTTATGTACAGTATATAATATATATTTGGTGAAATTTGATATTTTATGTACAGTATATAAGATATATTTGGTGTACTTTCATATTTTATGTACAGTATATAGTATATATTTGGTGACATTTGATATTTTATATACAGTATATAATATATATTTGTTAAAATTTGATGTTTTATGTACAGTATATAATATATATTTTTTGAAATTTTATATTTTATGTACAGTATATAATATATATTTGGTGTACTTTCATATTTTATGTACAGTATATAGTATATATTTGGTGACATTTGATATTTTATGTACAGTGTATAATATATATTTGGTGAAATTTTATATTTTATGTACAGTATATAATATATATTTGGTGTAATTTCATATTTTATGTACAGTATATAGTATATATTTGGTGACATTTGATATTTTATATACAATAAATAAGATATTATTCTTGAAATTTGATATTTTATGTACAGTATATACTATATGTTTGGTGAAATTTGATATTATAGGTACAGTATATAATATATATTTGGTGAAATTTGATATTTTATATACAGTATATAATATATATTTGGTGAAATTTGATATTTTATTTACAGTATATAGTATATATTTGGTGGCATTTGATATTTTATGTACAGTGTATAATATATATTTGGTGAAATTTTATATTTTATGTACAGTATATAATATATATTTGGTGTACTTTCATATTTTATGTACAGTATATAGTATATATTTGGTGACATTTGATATTTTATGTACAGTGTATAATATATATTTGGTGAAATTTCATATTTTATGTACAGTATATAATATATATTTGGTGAAATTTTATATTTTATGTACAGTATATAATATATATTTGGTGTACTTTCATATTTTATGTACAGTACATAGTATATATTTGGTGACATTTGATATTTTATACACAGTATATAATATATATTTGTTGAAATTTGATATTTTATGTACAGTATATAATATATATTTTTTGAAATTTTATATTTTATGTACAGTATATAATATATATTTGGTGTACTTTCATATTTTATGTACAGTATATAGTATATATTTGGTGACATTTGATATTTTATGTACAGTGTATAATATATATTTGTTGACATTTGATATTTCATGTATAGTATATAATATATATTTGGTGAAATTTGATATTTTATGTACAGTATATAATATATATTTGGTGACATTTGATATTTTATATACAATAAATAAGATATTATTCTTGAAATTTGATATTTTATGTACAGTATATACTATATGTTTGGTGAAATTTGATATTATAGGTACAGTATATAATATATAGTTGGTGAAATTTGATATTTTATATACAGTATATAATATATATTTGTTAAAATTTGATATTTTATATACAGTATATAATATATGTTTTTTGAAATTTTATATTTTATGTACAGTATATAATATATATTTGGTGTACTTTCATATTTTATGTACAGTATATAGTATATATTTGGTGACATTTGATATTTTATGTACAGTGTATAATATATATTTGGTGAAATTTTATATTTTATGTACAGTATATAATATATATGTGGTGTACTTTCATATTTTATGTACAGTATATAGTATATATATGGTGACATTTGATATTTTATATACAATAAATAAGATATTATTCTTGAAATTTGATATTTTATGTACAGTATATACTATATGTTTGGTGAAATTTGATATTATAGGTACAGTATATAATATATATTTGGTGAAATTTGATATTTTATATACAGTATATAATATATATTTGGTGAAATTTGATATTTTATGTACAGTATATAATATATATTTGTTGAAATTTGATATTTTATGTACAGTATATAATATATATTTGGTGTACTTTCATAGTTTATTTACAGTATATAGAATATATTTGGTGACATTTGATATTTTATGTACAGTATATAATATATATTTGTTGAAATTTGATATTTTATGTATAGTATATAAGATATATTTGGTGAAATTTTATATTTTATATACCGTATATAATATATATTTGGTGTACTTTCATATTTTATGTACAGTATATAGTATATATTTGGTGACATTTGATATTTTATGTACAGTATATAATATATATTTTTTGAAATTTTATATTTTATGTACAGTATATAATATATATTTGGTGTACTTTCATATTTTGTGTACAGTATATAGTATATATTTGGTGACTTTTGACATTTTATATACAGTATATAATATATATTTGTTGAAATTTGATATGTTATGTACATTATATAATATATATTTTTTGAAATTTTATATTTTATGTACAGTATATAATATATATTTGGTGTACTTTCATATTTTATGTACAGTATATAGTATATATTTGGTGACATTTGATATTTTATGTACAGTGTATAATATATATTTGGTGAAATTTTATATTTTATGAACAGTATATAATATATATTTGGTGTACTTTCATATTTTATGTACTGTATATAGTATATATTTGGTGACATTTGATATTTTGTATACAATTAATAAGATAAGTTTCTTGAAATTTGATATTTTATGTACAGTATATAATATATATTTGGTGAAATTTGATATTTTATGTACAGTATATAATATTTATTTTTTGAAATTTTATATTTTATGTACAGTATATAATATATATTTGGTGTACTTTCATATTTTATGTACAGTATATAGTATATATTTGGTGACATTTGATATTTTATGTACAGTGTATAATATATATGTGGTGAAATTTTATATTTTATGTACAGTATATAATATATATTTGGTGTACTTTCATATTTTATGTACAGTATATAGTGTATATTTGGTGACATTTGATATTTTATATACAATAAATAAGATATGTTTCTTGAAATTTGATATTTTATGTACAGTATATACTATATATTTGGTGAAATTTGACATTATAGGTACAGTATATAATATATGTTTGGTGAAATTTGATATTTTATATTCAGTATATAATATATATTTGGTGAAATTTGATATTTTATTTACAGTATATAATATATATTTTTTGAAATTTTATATTTTATGTACAGTATATAATATATATTTGGTGGACTTTCATATTTTATGTACAGTATATAGTATATATTTGGTGATCTTTGATATTTTATATACAGTGTATAATATATATTTGGTGAAATTTTATATTTTATGTACAGTATATAAGATATATTTGGTGTACTTTTATATTTTATGTACAGTATATAGTATATATTTGGTGACATTTGATATTTTATATACAATATATAATATATATTTGTTGAAATTTGATATTTTATGAACAGTATATAATATATATTTGGTGAAATTTTATATTTTATGTACAGTATATGAGATATATTTGGTGTACTTTCATATTTTATGTACAGTATATAGTATATATTTGGTGACATTTGATATTTTATATACAGTATATAATATATATTTGTTAAAATTTGATATTTTATGTACAGTATATAATATATATTTTTTGAAATTTTATATTTTATGTACAGTATATTATATATTTGGTGTACTTTCATATTTTATGTACAGTATATAGTATATATTTGGTGACATTTGATATTTTATGTACAGTGTATAATATATATTTGGTGAAATTTTATATTTTATGTACAGTATATAATATATATTTGGTGTACTTTCATATTTGATGTACAGTATATAGTATACATTTGGTGACATTTGATATTTTATATACAATAAATAAGATATTATTCTTGAAATTTGATATTTCATGTACAGTATATACTATATGTTTGGTGAAATTTGATATTATAGGTACAGTATATAATATATATTTGGTGAAATTTGATATTTTATTTACAGTATATAGTATATATTTGGTGAAATTTGATATTTTATGTACAGTGTATAATATATATTTGGTGAAATTTTATATTTTATGTACAGTATATAATATATATTTGGTGTACTTTCATATTTTATGTACAGTATATAGTATATATTTGGTGACATTTGATATTTTATGTACAGTGTATAATACATATTTGTTGAAATTTTATATTTTATGTACAGTATATAATATATATTTGGTGTACTTTCATATTTTATGTACAGTATATAGTATATATTTGGTGACATTTGATATTTTATGTACAGTGTATAATACATATTTGTTGCAATTTGATATTTTATGTACAGAATATAATATATATTTGGTGTACTTTCATATTTTATGTACAGTATTTAGTATATATTTGGTGACATTTGATATTTTATGTACAATAAATAAGATATGTTTCTTGAAATTTGATATTTTATGTACAGTATATACGATATACTTGGTGAAATTTTATATTTTATGTACAGTATATAAGATATATTTGATGTACTTTCATATTTTATGTACAGTATATAGTATATATTTGGTGACATTTGATATTTTATGTACAGTATATAATATATATTTGTTGAAATTTGATATTTTATGTATAGTATATAATATATATTTGGTGAAATTTCATATTTTATATACCGTACATAATATATATTTGGTGTACTTTCATATTTTATGTACAGTATATAGTATATATTTGGTGACATTTGAAATTTTATGTACAGTATATAGTATATATTTGGTGAAATTTTATAATTTATGTACAGTATATAAGATATATTTGGTGTACTTTCATATTTTGTGTACAGTATATAGTATATATTTGGTGACTTTTGACATTTTATATACAGTATACAATATATATTTGTTGAAATTTGATGTCTTATGTACTGTATATAATATATATTTTTTGAAATTTTATATTTTATGTACAGTATATAATATATATTTGGTGTACTTTCATATTTTATGTACAGTATATAGTATATATTTGGTGACATTTGATATTTTATGTACAGTGTATAATATATATTTGGTGAAATTTTATATTCTATGTACAGTATATAATATATATTTGGTGTACTTTCATATTTTATGTACAGTATATAGTGTATATTTGGTGACATTTGATATTTTATATACAGTAAATAAGATATGTCTCTTGAAATTTGATATTTTATGTACAGTATATACTATATATTTGGTGAAATTTGACATTATAGGTACAGTATATAATATATGATTGGTGAAATTTGATATTTTATATACAGTATATAATATATATTTGGTGAAATTTGATATTTTATGTACAGTATATAATATATATTTTTTGAAATTTTATATTTTATGTACAGTATATAATATATATTTCGTGTACTTTCATATTTTATGTACAGTATATAGTATATATTTGGTGACATTTGATATTTTATGTACAGTGTATAATATATATTTGGTGAAATTTTATATTTTATGTACAGTATATAATATATATGTGGTGTACTTTCATATTTTATGTATAGTATATAGTATATATATGGTGACATTTGATATTTTATATACAATAAATAAGATATTATTCTTGAAATTTGATATTTTATGTACAGTATATACTATATGTTTGGTGAAATTTGATATTATAGGTACAGTATATAATATATATTTGGTGAAATTTGATATTTTATATACAGTATATAATATATATTTGGTGAAATTTGATATTTTATGTACAGTATATAATATATATTTGTTGAAATTTGATATTTTATGTAAAGTATATAATATATATTTGGTGTACTTTCATAGTTTATTTACAGTATATAGAATATATTTGGTGACTTTTGATATTTTATGTACAGTATATAATATATATTTGTTGAAATTTGATATTTTATGTATAGTATATAATATATATTTGGTGAAATTTTATATTTTATATACCGTATATAATATATATTTGGTGTACTTTCAAATTTTATGTACAGTATATAGTATATATTTGGTGACATTTGATATTTTATGTACAGTATATACTATATATTTTTTGAAATTTTATATTTTATGTACAGTATATAATATATATTTGGTGTACTTTCATATTTTGTGTACAGTATATAGTATATATTTGGTGACTTTTGACATTTTATATACAGTATATAATATATATTTGTTGAAATTTGATATGTTATGTACAGTATATAATATATATTTTTGAAATTTTATATTTTATGTACAGTATATAATATATATTTGGTGTACTTTCATATTTTATGTACAGTATATAGTATATATTTGGTGACATTTGATATTTTATGTACAGTGTATAATATATATTTGGTGAAATTTTATATTTTATCTACAGTATATAATATATATTTGGTGTACTTTCATATTTTATGTACAGTATATAGTGTATATTTGGTGACATTTGATATTTTATATACAATAAATAAGATATGTTTCTTGAAATTTGATATTTTATGTACAGTATATACTATATATTTGGTGAAATTTGACATTATAGGTACAGTATATAATATATGTTTGGTTAAATTTGATATTTTATATTCAGTATATAATATATATTTGGTGAAATTTGATATTTTATGTACAGTATATAATATATATTTTTTGAAATTTTATATTTTATGTACAGTGTATAATATATATTTGGTGGACTTTCATATTTAATGTACAGTATATAGTATATATTTGGTGACCTTTGATATTTTATATACAGTATATAATATATATTTGGTGAAATTTTATATTTTATGTACAGTATATAAGATATATTTGGTGTACTTTCATATTTTATGTACAGTATATAGTATATATTTGGTGACATTTGATATTTTATATACAATATATAATATATATTTGTTGAAATTTGATATTTTATGTACAGTATATAATATATATTTGGTGAAATTTTATATTTTATGTACGGTATATAAGATATATTTGGTGTACTTTCATATTTTATGTACAGTATATAGTATATATTTGGTGACATTTGATATTTTATATACAGTATATAATATATATTTGTTAAAATTTGATGTTTTATGTACAGTATATAATATATATTTTTTGAAATTTTATATTTTATGTACAGTATATAATATATATTTGGTGTACTTTCATATTTTATGTACAGTATATAGTATATATTTGGTGACATTTGATATTTTATGTACAGTGTATAATATATATTTGGTGAAATTTTATATTTTATGTACAGTATATACTATATATTTGGTGTAATTTCATATTTTATGTACAGTATATAGTATATATTTGGTGACATTTGATATTTTATATACAATAAATAAGATATTATTCTTGAAATTTGATATTTTATGTACAGTATATACTATATGTTTGGTGAAATTTGATATTATAGATACAGTATATAATATATATTTGGTGAAATTTGATATTTTATATACAGTATATAATATATATTTGGTGAAATTTGATATTTTATTTACAGTATATAGTATATATTTGGTGACATTTGATATTTTATGTACAGTGTATAATATATATTTGGTGAAATTTTATATTATAGTATATATTTGGTGACATTTGATATTTTATGTACAGTGTATAATATATATTTGGTGAAATTTTATATTTTATGTACAGTATATAATATATATTTGGTGTACTTTCATATTTTATGTACAGTATATAGTATATATTTGGTGACATTTGATATTTTATGTTCAGTGTATAATACATATTTGTTGAAATTTTATATTTTATGTACAGTATATAAGATATATTTGGTGTACTTTCATATTTTATGTACAGTATATAGTATATATTTGGTGACATTTGATATTTTATGTACAGTGTATAATACATATTTGTTGAAATTTGATATTTTATGTACAGAATATAATATATATTTGGTGTACTTTCATATTTTATGTACAGTATTTAGTATATATTTGGTGACATTTGATATTTTATGTACAATAAATAAGATATGTTTCTTGAAATTTGATATTTTATGTACAGTATATACGATATACTTGGTGAAATTTTATATTTTATGTACAGTATATAAGATATATTTGGTGTACTTTCATATTTTATGTACAGTATATAGTATATATTTGGTGACATTTGATATTTTATGTACAGTATATAATATATATTTGTTGAAATTTGATATTTTATGTATAGTATATAATATATATATGGTGAAATTTTATATTTTATATACCGTATATAATATATATTTGGTGTACTTTCATATTTTATGTACAGTATATAGTATATATTTGGTGACATTTGATATTTTATGTACAGTATATAATATATATTTTTTGAAATTTTATATTTTATGTACAGTATATAATATATATTTGGTGTACTTTCATATTTTGTGTACAGTATATAGTATATATTTGGTGACTTTTGACATTTTATATACAGTATATAATATATATTTGTTGAAATTTGATATGTTATGTACATTATATAATATATAATTTTTGAAATTTTATATTTTATGTACAGTATATAATATATATTTGGTGTACTTTCATATTTTATGTACAGTATATAGTATATATTTGGTGACATTTGATATTTTATGTACAGTGTATAATATATATTTGGTGAAATTTTATATTTTATGAACAGTATATAATATATATTTGGTGTACTTTCATATTTTATGTACTGTATATAGTATATATTTGGTGACATTTGATATTTTGTATACAATTAATAAGATAAGTTTCTTGAAATTTGATATTTTATGTACAGTATATAATATATATTTGGTGAAATTTGATATTTTATGTACAGTATATAATATTTATTTTTTGAAATTTTATATTTTATGTACAGTATATAATATATATTTGGTGTACTTTCATATTTTATGTACAGTATATAGTATATATTTGGTGACATTTGATATTTTATGTACAGTGTATAATATATATTTGGTGAAATTTTATATTTTATGTACAGTATATAATATATATTTGGTGTACTTTCATATTTTATGTACAGTATATAGTGTATATTTGGTGACATTTGATATTTTATATACAATAAATAAGATATGTTTCTTGAAATTTGATATTTTATGTACAGTATATACTATATATTTGGTGAAATTTGACATTATAGGTACAGTATATAATATATGTTTGGTGAAATTTGATATTTTATATTCAGTATATAATATATATTTGGTGAAATTTGATATTTTATTTACAATATATAATATATATTTTTTGAAATTTTATATTTTATGTACAGTATATAATATATATTTGGTGGACTTTCATATTTTATGTACAGTATATAGTATATATTTGGTGACCTTTGATATTTTATATACAGTGTATAATATATATTTGGTGAAATTTTATATTTTCTGTACAGTATATAAGATATATTTGGTGTACTTTTATATTTTATGTACACTATATAGTATATATTTGGTGACATTTGATATTTTATATACAATATATAATATATATTTGTTGAAATTTGATATTTTATGAACAGTATATAATATATATTTGGTGAAATTTTATATTTTATGTACAGTATATGAGATATATTTGGTGTACTTTCATATTTTATGTACAGTATATAGTATATATTTGGTGACATTTGATATTTTATATACAGTATATAATATATATTTGTTAAAATTTGATATTTTATGTACAGTATATAATATATATTTTTTGAAATTTTATATTTTATGTACAGTATATTATATATTTGGTGTACTTTCATATTTTATGTACAGTATATAGTATATATTTGGTGACATTTGATATTTTATGTACAGCGTATAATATATATTTGGTGAAATTTTATATTTTATCTACAGTATATAATATATATTTGGTGTACTTTCATATTTGATGTACAGTATATAGTATATATTTGGTGACATTTGATATTTTATATACAATAAATAAGATATTATTCTTGAAATTTGATATTTTATGTACAGTATATACTATATGTTTGGTGAAATTTGATATTATAGGTACAGTATATAATATATATTTGGTGAAATTTGATATTTTATATACAGTATATAATATATATTTGGTGAAATTTGATATTTTATTTACAGTATATAGTATATATTTGGTGACATTTGATATTTTATGTACAGTGTATAATATATATTTGGTGAAATTTTATATTATAGTATATATTTGGTGACATTTGATATTTTATGTACAGTGTATAATATATATTTGGTGAAATTTTATATTTTATGTACAGTATATAATATATATTTGGTGTACTTTCATATTTTATGTACAGTATATAGTATATATTTGGTGACATTTGATATTTTATGTTCAGTGTATAATACATATTTGTTGAAATTTTATATTTTATGTACAGTATATAATATATATTTGGTGTACTTTCATATTTTATGTACAGTATATAGTATATATTTGGTGACATTTGATATTTTATGTACAGTGTATAATACATATTTGTTGAAATTTGATATTTTATGTACAGAATATAATATATATTTGGTGTACTTTCATATTTTATGTACAGTATTTAGTATATATTTGGTGACATTTGATATTTTATGTACAATAAATAAGATATGTTTCTTGAAATTTGATATTTTATGTACAGTATATACGATATACTTGGTGAAATTTTATATTTTATGTACAGTATATAAGATATATTTGGTGTACTTTCATATTTTATGTACAGTATATAGTATATATTTGGTGACATTTGATATTTTATGTACAGTATATAATATATATTTGTTGAAATTTGATATTTTATGTATAGTATATAATATATATTTGGTGAAATTTTATATTTTATATACCGTATATAATATATATTTGGTGTACTTTCATATTTTATGTACAGTATATAGTATATATTTGGTGACATTTGATATTTTATGTACAGTATATAATATATATTTTTTGAAATTTTATATTTTATGTACAGTATATAATATATATTTGGTGTACTTTCATATTTTGTGTACAGTATATAGTATATATTTGGTGACTTTTGACATTTTATATACAGTATATAATATATATTTGTTGAAATTTGATATGTTATGTACAGTATATAATATATATTTTTGAAATTTTATATTTTATGTACAGTATATAATATATATTTGGTGTACTTTCATATTTTATGTACAGTATATAGTATATATTTGGTGACATTTGATATTTTATGTACAGTGTATAATATATATTTGGTGAAATTTTATATTTTATCTACAGTATATAATATATATTTGGTGTACTTTCATATTTTATGTACTGTATATAGTGTATATTTGGTGACATTTGATATTTTATATACAATAAATAAGATATGTTTCTTGAAATTTGATATTTTATGTACAGTATATACTATATATTTGGTGAAATTTGACACTATAGGTACAGTATATAATATATGTTTGGTGAAATTTGATATTTTATATTCAGTATATAATACATATTTGGTGAAATTTGATATTTTATGTACAGTATATTATATATATTTTTTGAAATTTTATATTTTATGTACAGTATATAATATATATTTGGTGGACTTTCATATTTAATGTACAGTATATAGTATATATTTGGTGACCTTTGATATTTTATATACAGTATATAATATATATTTGGTGAAATTTTATATTTTATGTACAGTATATAAGATATATTTGGTGTACTTTCATATTTTATGTACAGTATATAGTATATATTTGGTGACATTTGATATTTTATATACAATATATAATATATATTTGTTGAAATTTGATATTTTATGTACAGTATATAATATATATTTGGTGAAATTTTATATTTTATGTACGGTATATAAGATATATTTGGTGTACTTTCATATTTTATGTACAGTATATAGTATATATTTGGTGACATTTGATATTTTATATACAGTATATAATATATATTTGTTAAAATTTGATGTTTTATGTACAGTATATAATATATATTTTTTGAAATTTTATATTTTATGTACAGTATATAATATATATTTGGTGTACTTTCATATTTTATGTACAGTATATAGTATATATTTGGTGATATTTGATATTTTATGTACAGTGTATAATATATATTTGGTGAAATTTTATATTTTATGTACAGTATATAATATATATTTGGTGTAATTTCATATTTCATGTACAGTATATAGTATATATTTGGTGACATTTGATATTTTATATACAATAAATAAGATATTATTCTTGAAATTTGATATTTTATGTACAGTATATACTATATGTTTGGTGAAATTTGATATTATAGGTACAGTATATAATATATATTTGGTGAAATTTGATATTTTATATACAGTATATAATATATATTTGGTGAAATTTGATATTTTATTTACAGTATATAGTATATATTTGGTGGCATTTGATATTTTATGTACAGTGTATAATATATATTTGGTGAAATTTTATATTTTATGTACAGTATATAATATATATTTGGTGTACTTTCATATTTTATGTACAGTATATAGTATATATTTGGTGACATTTGATATTTTATGTACAGTGTATAATATATATTTGGTGAAATTTCATATTTTATGTACAGTATATAATATATATTTGGTGAAATTTTATATTTTATGTACAGTATATAATATATATTTGGTGTACTTTCATATTTTATGTACAGTACATAGTATATATTTGGTGACATTTGATATTTTATACACAGTATATAATATATATTTGTTAAAATTTGATATTTTATGTACAGTATATAATATATGTTTTTTGAAATTTTATATTTTATGTACAGTATATAATATATATTTGGTGTACTTTCATAGTTTATTTACAGTATATAGAATATATTTGGTGACATTTGATATTTTATGTACAGTATATAATATATATTTGTTGAAATTTGATATTTTATGTATAGTATATAAGATATATTTGGTGAAATTTTATATTTTATATACCGTATATAATATATATTTGGTGTACTTTCATATTTTATGTACAGTATATAGTATATATTTGGTGACATTTGATATTTTATGTACAGTATATAATATATATTTTTTGAAATTTTATATTTTACGTACAGTATATAATATATATTTGGTGTACTTTCATATTTTGTGTACAGTATATAGTATATATTTGGTGACTTTTGACATTTTATATACAGTATATAATATATATTTGTTGAAATTTGATATGTTATGTACATTATATAATATATATTTTTTGAAATTTTATATTTTATGTACAGTATATAATATATATTTGGTGTACTTTCATATTTTATGTACAGTATATAGTATATATTTGGTGACATTTGATATTTTATGTACAGTGTATAATATATATTTGGTGAAATTTTATATTTTATGAACAGTATATAATATATATTTGGTGTACTTTCATATTTTATGTACTGTATATAGTATATATTTGGTGACATTTGATATTTTGTATACAATTAATAAGATAAGTTTCTTGAAATTTGATATTTTATGTACAGTATATAATATATATTTGGTGAAATTTGATATTTTATGTACAGTATATAATATTTATTTTTTGAAATTTTATATTTTATGTACAGTATATAATATATATTTGGTGTACTTTCATATTTTATGTACAGTATATAGTATATATTTGGTGACATTTGATATTTTATGTACAGTGTATAATATATATTTGGTGAAATTTTATATTTTATGTACAGTATATAATATATATTTGGTGTACTTTCATATTTTATGTACAGTATATAGTGTATATTTGGTGACATTTGATATTTTATATACAATAAATAAGATATGTTTCTTGAAATTTGATATTTTATGTACAGTATATACTATATATTTGGTGAAATTTGACATTATAGGTACAGTATATAATATATGTTTGGTGAAATTTGATATTTTATATTCAGTATATAATATATATTTGGTGAAATTTGATATTTTATTTACAATATATAATATATATTTTTTGAAATTTTATATTTTATGTACAGTATATAATATATATTTGGTGGACTTTCATATTTTATGTACAGTATATAGTATATATTTGGTGACCTTTGATATTTTATATACAGTGTATAATATATATTTGGTGAAATTTTATATTTTCTGTACAGTATATAAGATATATTTGGTGTACTTTTATATTTTATGTACAGTATATAGTATATATTTGGTGACATTTGATATTTTATATACAATATATAATATATATTTGTTGAAATTTGATATTTTATGAACAGTATATAATATATATTTGGTGAAATTTTATATTTTATGTACAGTATATGAGATATATTTGGTGTACTTTCATATTTTATGTACAGTATATAGTATATATTTGGTGACATTTGATATTTTATATACAGTATATAATATATATTTGTTAAAATTTGATATTTTATGTACAGTATATAATATATATTTTTTGAAATTTTATATTTTATGTACAGTATATTATATATTTGGTGTACTTTCATATTTTATGTACAGTATATAGTATATATTTGGTGACATTTTATATTTTATGTACAGCGTATAATATATATTTGGTGAAATTTTATATTTTATGTACAGTATATAATATATATTTGGTGTACTTTCATATTTGATGTACAGTATATAGTATATATTTGGTGACATTTGATATTTTATATACAATAAATAAGATATTATTCTTGAAATTTGATATTTTATGTACAGTATATACTATATGTTTGGTGAAATTTGATATTATAGGTACAGTATATAATATATATTTGGTGAAATTTGATATTTTATATACAGTATATAATATATATTTGGTGAAATTTGATATTTTATTTACAGTATATAGTATATATTTGGTGACATTTGATATTTTATGTACAGTGTATAATATATATTTGGTGAAATTTTATATTATAGTATATATTTGGTGACATTTGATATTTTATGTACAGTGTATAATATATATTTGGTGAAATTTTATATTTTATGTACAGTATATAATATATATTTGGTGTACTTTCATATTTTATGTACAGTATATAGTATATATTTGGTGACATTTGATATTTTATGTTCAGTGTATAATACATATTTGTTGAAATTTTATATTTTATGTACAGTATATAATATATATTTGGTGTACTTTCATATTTTATGTACAGTATATAGTATATATTTGGTGACATTTGATATTTTATCTACAGTGTATAATACATATTTGTTGAAATTTGATATTTTATGTACAGAATATAATATATATTTGGTGTACTTTCATATTTTATGTACAGTATTTAGTATATATTTGGTGACATTTGATATTTTATGTACAATAAATAAGATATGTTTCTTGAAATTTGATATTTTATGTACAGTATATACGATATACTTGGTGAAATTTTATATTTTATGTACAGTATATAAGATATATTTGGTGTACTTTCATATTTTATGTACAGTATATAGTATATATTTGGTGACATTTGATATTTTATGTACAGTATATAATATATATTTGTTGAAATTTGATATTTTATGTATAGTATATAATATATATTTGGTGAAATTTTATATTTTATATACCGTATATAATATATATTTGGTGTACTTTCATATTTTATGTACAGTATATAGTATATATTTGGTGACATTTGATATTTTATGTACAGTATATAATATATATTTTTTGAAATTTTATATTTTATGTACAGTATATAATATATATTTGGTGTACTTTCATATTTTGTGTACAGTATATAGTATATATTTGGTGACTTTTGACATTTTATATACAGTATATAATATATATTTGTTGAAATTTGATATGTTATGTACAGTATATAATATATATTTTTGAAATTTTATATTTTATGTACAGTATATAATATATATTTGGTGTACTTTCATATTTTATGTACAGTATATAGTATATATTTGGTGACATTTGATATTTTATGTACAGTGTATAATATATATTTGGTGAAATTTTATATTTTATCTACAGAATATAATATATATTTGGTGTACTTTCATATTTTATGTACTGTATATAGTGTATATTTGGTGACATTTGATATTTTATATACAATAAATAAGATATGTTTCTTGAAATTTGATATTTTATGTACAGTATATACTATATATTTGGTGAAATTTGACATTATAGGTACAGTATATAATATATGTTTGGTGAAATTTGATATTTTATATTCAGTATATAATACATATTTGGTGAAATTTGATATTTTATGTACAGTATATTATATATATTTTTTGAAATTTTATATTTTATGTACAGTATATAATATATATTTGGTGGACTTTCATATTTAATGTACAGTATATAGTATATATTTGGTGACCTTTGATATTTTATATACAGTATATAATATATATTTGGTGAAATTTTATATTTTATGTACAGTATATAAGATATATTTGGTGTACTTTCATATTTTATGTACAGTATATAGTATATATTTGGTGACATTTGATATTTTATATACAATATATAATATATATTTGTTGAAATTTGATATTTTATGTACAGTATATAATATATATTTGGTGAAATTTTATATTTTATGTACGGTATATAAGATATATTTGGTGTACTTTCATATTTTATGTACAGTATATAGTATATATTTGGTGACATTTGATATTTTATATACAGTATATAATATATATTTGTTAAAATTTGATGTTTTATGTACAGTATATAATATATATTTTTTGAAATTTTATATTTTATGTACAGTATATAATATATATTTGGTGTACTTTCATATTTTATGTACAGTATATAGTATATATTTGGTGATATTTGATATTTTATGTACAGTGTATAATATATATTTGGTGAAATTTTATATTTTATGTACAGTATATAATATATATTTGGTGTAATTTCATATTTCATGTACAGTATATAGTATATATTTGGTGACATTTGATATTTTATATACAATAAATAAGATATTATTCTTGAAATTTGATATTTTATGTACAGTATATACTATATGTTTGGTGAAATTTGATATTATAGGTACAGTATATAATATATATTTGGTGAAATTTGATATTTTATATACAGTATATAATATATATTTGGTGAAATTTGATATTTTATTTACAGTATATAGTATATATTTGGTTGCATTTGATATTTTATGTACAGTGTATAATATATATTTGGTGAAATTTTATATTTTATGTACAGTATATAATATATATTTGGTGTACTTTCATATTTTATGTACAGTATATAGTATATATTTGGTGACATTTGATATTTTATGTACAGTGTATAATATATATTTGGTGAAATTTCATATTTTATGTACAGTATATAATATATATTTGGTGAAATTTTATATTTTATGTACAGTATATAATATATATTTGGTGTACTTTCATATTTTATGTACAGTACATAGTATATATTTGGTGACATTTGATATTTTATACACAGTATATAATATATATTTGTTAAAATTTGATATTTTATGTACAGTATATAATATATGTTTTTTGAAATTTTATATTTTATGTACAGTATATAATATATATTTGGTGTACTTTCATATTTTATGTACAGTATATAGTATATATTTGGTGACATTTGATATTTTATGTACAGTGTATAATATATATTTGGTGAAATTTTATATTTTATGTACAGTATATAATATATATGTGGTGTACTTTCATATTTTATGTACAGTATATAGTATATATATGGTGACATTTGATATTTTATATACAATAAATAAGATATTATTCTTGAAATTTGATATTTTATGTACAGTATATACTATATGTTTGGTGAAATTTGATATTATAGGTACAGTATATAATATATATTAGGTGAAATTTGATATTTTATATACAGTATATAATATATATTTGGTGAAATTTGATATTTTATGTACAGTATATAATATATATTTGTTGAAATTTGATATTTTATGTACAGTATATAATATATATTTGGTGTACTTTCATAGTTTATTTACAGTATATAGAATATATTTGGTGACATTTGATATTTTATGTACAGTATATAATATATATTTGTTGAAATTTGATATTTTATGTATAGTATATAAGATATATTTGGTGAAATTTTATATTTTATATACCGTATATAATATATATTTGGTGTACTTTCATATTTTATGTACAGTATATAGTATATATTTGGTGACATTTGATATTTTATGTACAGTATATAATATATATTTTTTGAAATTTTATATTTTACGTACAGTATATAATATATATTTGGTGTACTTTCATATTTTGTGTACAGTATATAGTATATATTTGGTGACTTTTGACATTTTATATACAGTATATAATATATATTTGTTGAAATTTGATATGTTATGTACATTATATAATATATATTTTTTGAAATTTTATATTTTATGTACAGTATATAATATATATTTGGTGTACTTTCATATTTTATGTACAGTATATAGTATATATTTGGTGACATTTGATATTTTATGTACAGTGTATAATATATATTTGGTGAAATTTTATATTTTATGAACAGTATATAATATATATTTGGTGTACTTTCATATTTTATGTACTGTATATAGTATATATTTGGTGACATTTGATATTTTGTATACAATTAATAAGATAAGTTTCTTGAAATTTGATATTTTATGTACAGTATATAATATATATTTGGTGAAATTTGATATTTTATGTACATTATATAATATATATTTTTTGAAATTTTATATTTTATGTACAGTATATAATATATATTTGGTGTACTTTCATATTTTATGTACAGTATATAGTATATATTTGGTGACATTTGATATTTTATGTACAGTGTATAATATATATTTGGTGAAATTTTATATTTTATGTACAGTATATAATATATATTTGGTGTACTTTCATATTTTATGTACAGTATATAGTGTATATTTGGTGACATTTGATATTTTATATACAATAAATAAGATATGTTTCTTGAAATTTGATATTTTATGTACAGTATATACTATATATTTGGTGAAATTTGACATTATAGGTACAGTATATAATATATGTTTGGTGAAATTTGATATTTTATATTCAGTATATAATATATATTTGGTGAAATTTGATATTTTATTTACAATATATAATATATATTTTTTGAAATTTTATATTTTATGTACAGTATATAATATATATTTGGTGGACTTTCATATTTTATGTACAGTATATAGTATATATTTGGTGACCTTTGATATTTTATATACAGTGTATAATATATATTTGGTGAAATTTTATATTTTCTGTACAGTATATAAGATATATTTGGTGTACTTTTATATTTTATGTACAGTATATAGTATATATTTGGTGACATTTGATATTTTATATACAATATATAATATATATTTGTTGAAATTTGATATTTTATGAACAGTATATAATATATATTTGGTGAAATTTTATATTTTATGTACAGTATATGAGATATATTTGGTGTACTTTCATATTTTATGTACAGTATATAGTATATATTTGGTGACATTTGATATTTTATATACAGTATATAATATATATTTGTTAAAATTTGATATTTTATGTACAGTATATAATATATATTTTTTGAAATTTTATATTTTATGTACAGTATATTATATATTTGGTGTACTTTCATATTTTATGTACAGTATATAGTATATATTTGGTGACATTTGATATTTTATGTACAGCGTATAATATATATTTGGTGAAATTTTATATTTTATGTACAGTATATAATATATATTTGGTGTACTTTCATATTTGATGTACAGTATATAGTATATATTTGGTGACATTTGATATTTTATATACAATAAATAAGATATTATTCTTGAAATTTGATATTTTATGTACAGTATATACTATATGTTTGGTGAAATTTGATATTATAGGTACAGTATATAATATATATTTGGTGAAATTTGATATTTTATATACAGTATATAATATATATTTGGTGAAATTTGATATTTTATTTACAGTATATAGTATATATTTGGTGACATTTGATATTTTATGTACAGTGTATAATATATATTTGGTGAAATTTTATATTATAGTATATATTTGGTGACATTTGATATTTTATGTACAGTGTATAATATATATTTGGTGAAATTTTATATTTTATGTACAGTATATAATATATATTTGGTGTACTTTCATATTTTATGTACAGTATATAGTATATATTTGGTGACATTTGATATTTTATATACAATATATAATATATATTTGTTGAAATTTGATATTTTATGAACAGTATATAATATATATTTGGTGAAATTTTATATTTTATGTACAGTATATGAGATATATTTGGTGTACTTTCATATTTTATGTACAGTATATAGTATATATTTGGTGACATTTGATATTTTATATACAGTATATAATATATATTTGTTAAAATTTGATATTTTATGTACAGTATATAATATATATTTTTTGAAATTTTATATTTTATGTACAGTATATTATATATTTGGTGAACTTTCATATTTTATGTACAGTATATAGTATATATTTGGTGACATTTGATATTTTATGTACAGTATATAATATATATTTGTTGAAATTTGATATTTTATGTATAGTATATAATATATATTTGGTGAAATTTTATATTTTATATACCGTATATAATATATATTTGGTGTACTTTCATATTTTATGTACAGTATATAGTATATATTTGGTGACATTTGATATTTTATGTACAGTATATAATATATATTTTTTGAAATTTTATATTTTATGTACAGTATATAATATATATTTGGTGTACTTTCATATTTTGTGTACAGTATATAGTATATATTTGGTGACTTTTGACATTTTATATACAGTATATAATATATATTTGTTGAAATTTGATATGTTATGTACAGTATATAATATATATTTTTGAAATTTTATATTTTATGTACAGTATATAATATATATTTGGTGTACTTTCATATTTTATGTACAGTATATAGTATATATTTGGTGACATTTGATATTTTATGTACAGTGTATAATATATATTTGGTGAAATTTTATATTTTATCTACAGTATATAATATATATTTGGTGTACTTTCATATTTTATGTACTGTATATAGTGTATATTTGGTGACATTTGATATTTTATATACAATAAATAAGATATGTTTCTTGAAATTTGATATTTTATGTACAGTATATACTATATATTTGGTGAAATTTGACATTATAGGTACAGTATATAATATATGTTTGGTGAAATTTGATATTTTATATTCAGTATATAATACATATTTGGTGAAATTTGATATTTTATGTACAGTATATTATATATATTTTTTGAAATTTTATATTTTATGTACAGTATATAATATATATTTGGTGGACTTTCATATTTAATGTACAGTATATAGTATATATTTGGTGACCTTTGATATTTTATATACAGTATATAATATATATTTGGTGAAATTTTATATTTTATGTACAGTATATAAGATATATTTGGTGTACTTTCATATTTTATGTACAGTATATAGTATATATTTGGTGACATTTGATATTTTATATACAATATATAATATATATTTGTTGAAATTTGATATTTTATGTACAGTATATAATATATATTTGGTGAAATTTTATATTTTATGTACGGTATATAAGATATATTTGGTGTACTTTCATATTTTATGTACAGTATATAGTATATATTTGGTGACATTTGATATTTTATATACAGTATATAATATATATTTGTTAAAATTTGATATTTTATGTACAGTATATAATATATATTTTTTGAAATTTTATATTTTATGTACAGTATATAATATATATTTGGTGTACTTTCATATTTTATGTACAGTATATAGTATATATTTGGTGATATTTGATATTTTATGTACAGTGTATAATATATATTTGGTGAAATTTTATATTTTATGTACAGTATATAATATATATTTGGTGTAATTTCATATTTCATGTACAGTATATAGTATATATTTGGTGACATTTGATATTTTATATACAATAAATAAGATATTATTCTTGAAATTTGATATTTTATGTACAGTATATACTATATGTTTGGTGAAATTTGATATTATAGGTACAGTATATAATATATATTTGGTGAAATTTGATATTTTATATACAGTATATAATATATATTTGGTGAAATTTGATATTTTATTTACAGTATATAGTATATATTTGGTGGCATTTGATATTTTATGTACAGTGTATAATATATATTTGGTGAAATTTTATATTTTATGTACAGTATATAATATATATTTGGTGTACTTTCATATTTTATGTACAGTATATAGTATATATTTGGTGACATTTGATATTTTATGTACAGTGTATAATATATATTTGGTGAAATTTCATATTTTATGTACAGTATATAATATATATTTGGTGAAATTTTATATTTTATGTACAGTATATAATATATATTTGGTGTACTTTCATATTTTATGTACAGTACATAGTATATATTTGGTGACATTTGATATTTTATACACAGTATATAATATATATTTGTTGAAATTTGATATTTTATGTACAGTATATAATATATATTTTTTGAAATTTTATATTTTATGTACAGTATATAATATATATTTGGTGTACTTTCATATTTTATGTACAGTATATAGTATATATTTGGTGACATTTGATATTTTATGTACAGTGTATAATATATATTTGTTGACATTTGATATTTTATGTATAGTATATAATATATATTTGGTGAAATTTGATATTTTATGTACAGTATATAATATATATTTGGTGACATTTGATATTTTATATACAATAAATAAGATATTATTCTTGAAATTTGATATTTTATGTACAGTATATACTATATGTTTGGTGAAATTTGATATTATAGGTACAGTATATAATATATAGTTGGTGAAATTTGATATTTTATATACAGTATATAATATATATTTGTTAAAATTTGATATTTTATGTACAGTATATAATATATGTTTTTTGAAATTTTATATTTTATGTACAGTATATAATATATATTTGGTGTACTTTCATATTTTATGTACAGTATATAGTACATATTTGGTGACATTTGATATTTTATGTACAGTGTATAATATATATTTGGTGAAATTTTATATTTTATGTACAGTATATAATATATATGTGGTGTACTTTCATATTTTATGTACAGTATATAGTATATATATGGTGACATTTGATATTTTATATACAATAAATAAGATATTATTCTTGAAATTTGATATTTTATGTACAGTATATACTATATGTTTGGTGAAATTTGATATTATAGGTACAGTATATAATATATATTAGGTGAAATTTGATATTTTATATACAGTATATAATATATATTTGGTGAAATTTGATATTTTATGTACAGTATATAATATATATTTGTTGAAATTTGATATTTTATGTACAGTATATAATATATATTTGGTGTACTTTCATAGTTTATTTACAGTATATAGAATATATTTGGTGACATTTGATATTTTATGTACAGTATATAATATATATTTGTTGAAATTTGATATTTTATGTATAGTATATAAGATATATTTGGTGAAATTTTATATTTTATATACCGTATATAATATATATTTGGTGTACTTTCATATTTTATGTACAGTATATAGTATATATTTGGTGACATTTGATATTTTATGTACAGTATATAATATATATTTTTTGAAATTTTATATTTTACGTACAGTATATAATATATATTTGGTGTACTTTCATATTTTGTGTACAGTATATAGTATATATTTGGTGACTTTTGACATTTTATATACAGTATATAATATATATTTGTTGAAATTTGATATGTTATGTACATTATATAATATATATTTTTTGAAATTTTATATTTTATGTACAGTATATAATATATATTTGGTGTACTTTCATATTTTATGTACAGTATATAGTATATATTTGGTGACATTTGATATTTTATGTACAGTGTATAATATATATTTGGTGAAATTTTATATTTTATGAACAGTATATAATATATATTTGGTGTACTTTCATATTTTATGTACTGTATATAGTATATATTTGGTGACATTTGATATTTTGTATACAATTAATAAGATAAGTTTCTTGAAATTTGATATTTTATGTACAGTATATAATATATATTTGGTGAAATTTGATATTTTATGTACAGTATATAATATTTATTTTTTGAAATTTTATATTTTATGTACAGTATATAATATATATTTGGTGTACTTTCATATTTTATGTACAGTATATAGTATATATTTGGTGACATTTGATATTTTATGTACAGTGTATAATATATATTTGGTGAAATTTTATATTTTATGTACAGTATATAATATATATTTGGTGTACTTTCATATTTTATGTACAGTATATAGTGTATATTTGGTGACATTTGATATTTTATATACAATAAATAAGATATGTTTCTTGAAATTTGATATTTTATGTACAGTATATACTATATATTTGGTGAAATTTGACATTATAGGTACAGTATATAATATATGTTTGGTGAAATTTGATATTTTATATTCAGTATATAATATATATTTGGTGAAATTTGATATTTTATTTACAGTATATAATATATATTTTTTGAAATTTTATATTTTATGTACAGTATATAATATATATTTGGTGGACTTTCATATTTTATGTACAGTATATAGTATATATTTGGTGATCTTTGATATTTTATATACAGTGTATAATATATATTTGGTGAAATTTTATATTTTATGTACAGTATATAAGATATATTTGGTGTACTTTTATATTTTATGTACAGTATATAGTATATATTTGGTGACATTTGATATTTTATATACAATATATAATATATATTTGTTGAAATTTGATATTTTATGAACAGTATATAATATATATTTGGCGAAATTTTATATTTTATGTACAGTATATGAGATATATTTGGTGTACTTTCATATTTTATGTACAGTATATAGTATATATTTGGTGACATTTGATATTTTATATACAGTATATAATATATATTTGTTAAAATTTGATATTTTATGTACAGTATATAATATATATTTTTTGAAATTTTATATTTTATGTACAGTATATTATATATTTGGTGTACTTTCATATTTTATGTACAGTATATAGTATATATTTGGTGACATTTGATATTTTATGTACAGTGTATAATATATATTTGGTGAAATTTTATATTTTATGTACAGTATATAATATATATTTGGTGTACTTTCATATTTGATGTACAGTATATAGTATATATTTGGTGACATTTGATATTTTATATACAATAAATAAGATATTATTCTTGAAATTTGATATTTCATGTACAGTATATACTATATGTTTGGTGAAATTTGATATTATAGGTACAGTATATAATATATATTTGGTGAAATTTGATATTTTATATACAGTATATAATATATATTTGGTGAAATTTGATATTTTATTTACAGTATATAGTATATATTTGGTGACATTTGATATTTTATGTACAGTGTATAATATATATTTGGTGAAATTTTATATTTTATGTACAGTATATAATATATATTTGGTGTACTTTCATATTTTATGTACAGTATATAGTATATATTTGGTGACATTTGATATTTTATGTACAGTGTATAATACATATTTGTTGAAATTTTATATTTTATGTACAGTATATAATATATATTTGGTGTACTTTCATATTTTATGTACAGTATTTAGTATATATTTGGTGACATTTGATATTTTATGTACAATAAATAAGATATGTTTCTTGAAATTTGATATTTTATGTACAGTATATACGATATACTTGGTGAAATTTTATATTTTATGTACAGTATATAAGATATATTTGGTGTACTTTCATATTTTATGTACAGTATATAGTATATATTTGGTGACATTTGATATTTTATGTACAGTATATAATATATATTTGTTGAAATTTGATATTTTATGTATAGTGTATAATATATATTTGGTGAAATTTCATATTTTATATACCGTATATAATATATATTTGGTGTACTTTCATATTTTATGTACAGTATATAGTATATATTTGGTGACATTTGAAATTTTATGTACAGTATATAATATATATTTGGTGAAATTTTATAATTTATGTACAGTATATAAGATATATTTGGTGTACTTTCATATTTTGTGTACAGTGTATAGTATATATTTGGTGACTTTTGACATTTTATATACAGTATACAATATATATTTGTTGAAATTTGATGTCTTATGTACTGTATATAATATATATTTTTTGAAATTTTATATTTTATGTACAGTTTATAATATATATTTGGTGTACTTTCATATTTTATGTACAGTATATAGTATATATTTGGTGACATTTGATATTTTATGTACAGTGTATAATATATATTTGGTGAAATTTTATATTCTATGTACAGTATATAATATATATTTGGTGTACTTTCATATTTTATGTACAGTATATAGTGTATATTTGGTGACATTTGATATTTTATATACAATAAATAAGATATGTCTCTTGAAATTTGATATTTTATGTACAGTATATACTATATATTTGGTGAAATTTGACATTATAGGTACAGTATATAATATATGATTGGTGAAATTTGATATTTTATATACAGTATATAATATATATTTGGTGAAATTTGATATTTATGTACAGTATATAATATATATTTTTTGAAATTTTATATTTTATGTACAGTATATAATATATATTTGGTGTACTTTCATATTTTATGTACAGTATATAGTATATATTTGGTGACATTTGATATTTTATGTACAGTGTATAATATATATTTGGTGAAATTTTATATTTTATGTACAGTATATAATATATATGTGGTGTACTTTCATATTTTATGTATAGTATATAGTATATATATGGTGACATTTGATATTTTATATACAATAAATAAGATATTATTCTTGAAATTTGATATTTTATGTACAGTATATACTATATGTTTGGTGAAATTTGATATTATAGGTACAGTATATAATATATATTTGGTGAAATTTGATATTTTATATACAGTATATAATATATATTTGGTGAAATTTGATATTTTATGTACAGTATATAATATATATTTGTTGAAATTTGATATTTTATGTACAGTATATAATATATATTTGGTGTACTTTCATAGTTTATTTACAGTATATAGAATATATTTGGTGACTTTTGATATTTTATGTACAGTATATAATATATATTTGTTGAAATTTGATATTTTATGTATAGTATATAATATATATTTGGTGAAATTTTATACTTTATATACCGTATATAATATATATTTGGTGTACTTTCAAATTTTATGTACAGTATATAGTATATATTTGGTGACATTTGATATTTTATGTACAGTATATACTATATAATTTTTGAAATTTTATATTTTATGTACAGTATATAATATATATTTGGTGTACTTTCATATTTTGTGTACAGTATATAGTATATATTTGGTGACTTTTGACATTTTATATACAGTATATAATATATATTTGTTGAAATTTGATATGTTATGTACAGTATATAATATATATTTTTGAAATTTTATATTTTATGTACAGTATATAATATATATTTGGTGTACTTTCATATTTTATGTACAGTATATAGTATATATTTGGTGACATTTCATATTTTATGTACAGTGTATAATATATATTTGGTGAAATTTTATATTTTATCTACAGTATATAATATATATTTGGTGTACTTTCATATTTTATGTACTGTATATAGTGTATATTTGGTGACATTTGATATTTTATATACAATAAATAAGATATGTTTCTTGAAATTTGATATTTTATGTACAGTATATACTATATATTTGGTGAAATTTGACATTATAGGTACAGTATATAATATATGTTTGGTGAAATTTGATATTTTATATTCAGTATATAATATATATTTGGTGAAATTTGATATTTTATGTACAGTATATAATATATATTTTTTGAAATTTTATATTTTATGTACAGTGTATAATATATATTTGGTGGACTTTCATATTTAATGTACAGTATATAGTATATATTTGGTGACCTTTGATATTTTATATACAGTATATAATATATATTTGGTGAAATTTTATATTTTATGTACAGTATATAAGATATATTTGGTGTACTTTCATATTTTATGTACAGTATATAGTATATATTTGGTGACATTTGATATTTTATATACAATATATAATATATATTTGTTGAAATTTGATATTTTATGTACAGTATATAATATATATTTGGTGAAATTTTATATTTTATGTACGGTATATAAGATATATTTGGTGTACTTTCATATTTTATGTACAGTATATAGTATATATTTGGTGACATTTGATATTTTATATACAGTATATAATATATATTTGTTAAAATTTGATGTTTTATGTACAGTATATAATATATATTTTTTGAAATTTTATATTTTATGTACAGTATATAATATATATTTGGTGTACTTTCATATTTTATGTACAGTATATAGTATATATTTGGTGACATTTGATATTTTATGTACAGTGTATAATATATATTTGGTGAAATTTTATATTTTATGTACAGTATATAATATATATTTGGTGTAATTTCATATTTTATGTACAGTATATAGTATATATTTGGTGACATTTGATATTTTATATACAATAAATAAGATATTATTCTTGAAATTTGATATTTTATGTACAGTATATACTATATGTTTGGTGAAATTTGATATTATAGGTACAGTATATAATATATATTTGGTGAAATTTGATATTTTATATACAGTATATAATATATATTTGGTGAAATTTGATATTTTATTTACAGTATATAGTATATATTTGGTGGCATTTGATATTTTATGTACAGTGTATAATATATATTTGGTGAAATTTTATATTTTATGTACAGTATATAATATATATTTGGTGTACTTTCATATTTTATGTACAGTATATAGTATATATTTGGTGACATTTGATATTTTATGTACAGTGTATAATATATATTTGGTGAAATTTCATATTTTATGTACAGTATATAATAAATATTTGGTGAAATTTTATATTTTATGTACAGTATATAAGATATATTTGGTGTACTTTCATATTTTATGTACAGTATATAGTATATATTTGGTGACATTTGATATTTTATATACAGTATATAATATATATTTGTTAAAATTTGATATTTTATGTACAGTATATAATATATATTTTTTGAAATTTTATATTTTATGTACAGTATATAATATATATTTGGTGTACTTTCATATTTTATGTACAGTATATAGTATATATTTGGTGACATTTGATATTTTATGTACAGTGTATAATATATATTTGGTGAAATTTTATATTTTATATACAGTATATAATATATATTTGGTGTACTTTCATATTTTATGTACAGTATATAGTATATATTTGGTGACATTTGATATTTTATATACAATAAATAAGATATTATTCTTGAAATTTGATATTTTATGTACAGTATATACTATATGTTTGGTGAAATTTGATATTATAGGTACAGTATATAATATATAGTTGGTGAAATTTGATATTTTATATACAGTATATAATATATATTTGTTAAAATTTGATATTTTATGTACAGTATATAATATATGTTTTTTGAAATTTTATATTTTATGTACAGTATATAATATATATTTGGTGTACTTTCATATTTTATGTACAGTATATAGTATATATTTGGTGACATTTGATATTTTATGTACAGTGTATAATATATATTTGGTGAAATTTTATATTTTATGTACAGTATATAATATATATGTGGTGTACTTTCATATTTTATGTACAGTATATAGTATATATATGGTGACATTTGATATTTTATATACAATAAATAAGATATTATTCTTGAAATTTGATATTTTATGTACAGTATATACTATATGTTTGCTGAAATTTGATATTATAGGTACAGTATATAATATATATTTGGTGAAATTTGATATTTTATATACAGTATATAATATATATTTGGTGAAATTTGATATTTTATGTACAGTATATAATATATATTTGTTGAAATTTGATATTTTATGTACAGTATATAATATATATTTGGTGTACTTTCATAGTTTATTTACAGTATATAGAATATATTTGGTGACATTTGATATTTTATGTACAGTATATAATATATATTTGTTGAAATTTGATATTTTATGTATAGTATATAAGATATATTTGGTGAAATTTTATATTTTATATACCGTATATAATATATATTTGGTGTACTTTCATATTTTATGTACAGTATATAGTATATATTTGGTGACATTTGATATTTTATGTACAGTATATAATATATATTTTTTTCAAATTTTATATTTTACGTACAGTATATAATATATATTTGGTGTACTTTCATATTTTGTGTACAGTATATAGTATATATTTGGTGACTTTTGACATTTTATATACAGTATATAATATATATTTGTTGAAATTTGATATGTTATGTACATTATATAATATATATTTTTTGAAATTTTATATTTTATGTACAGTATATAATATATATTTGGTGTACTTTCATATTTTATGTACAGTATATAGTATATATTTGGTGACATTTGATATTTTATGTACAGTGTATAATATATATTTTGTGAAATTTTATATTTTATGTACAGTATATAATATATATTTGGTGTACTTTCATATTTTATGTACTGTATATAGTGTATATTTGGTGACATTTGATATTTTATATACAATAAATAAGATATGTTTCTTGAAATTTGATATTTTATGTACAGTATATACTATATATTTGGTGAAATTTGACATTATAGGTACAGTATATAATATATGTTTGGTGAAATTTGATATTTTATATTCAGTATATAATATATATTTGGTGAAATTTGATATTTTATTTACAGTATATAATATATATTTTTTGAAATTTTATATTTTATGTACAGTATATAATATATTTTTGGTGGACTTTCATATTTTATGTACAGTATATAGTATATATTTGGTGACCTTTGATATTTTATATACAGTGTATAATATATATTTGGTGAAATTTTATATTTTATGTACAGTATATAAGATATATTTGGTGTACTTTTATATTTTATGTACAGTATATAGTATATATTTGGTGACATTTGATATTTTATATACAATATATAATATATATTTGTTGAAATTTGATATTTTATGAAGAGTATATAATATATATTTGGTGAAATTTTATATTTTATGTACAGTATATGAGATATATTTGGTGTACTTTCATATTTTATGTACAGTATATAGTATATATTTGGTGACATTTGATATTTTATATACAGTATATAATATATATTTGTTAAAATTTGATATTTTATGTACAGTATATAATATATATTTTTTGAAATTTTATATTTTATGTACAGTATATTATATATTTGGTGTACTTTCATATTTTATGTACAGTATATAGTATATATTTGGTGACATTTGATATTTTATGTACAGTGTATAATATATATTTGGTGAAATTTTATATTTTATGTACAGTATATAATATATATTTGGTGTACTTTCATATTTTATGTACAGTATATAGTGTATATTTGGTGATATTTGATATTTTATATACAATAAATAAGATATGTTTCTTGAAATTTGATATTTTATGTACAGTATATACTATATGTTTGGTGAAATTTGATATTATAGGTACAGTATATAATATATATTTGGTGAAATTTGATATTTTATATACAGTATATAATATATATTTGGTGAAATTTGATATTTTATTTACAGTATATAGTATATATTTGGTGACATTTGATATTTTATGTACAGTGTATAATATATATTTGGTGAAATTTTATATTTTATGTACAGTATATAATATATATTTGGTGTACTTTCGTATTTTATGTACAGTATATAGTATATATTTGGTGACATTTGATATTTTATGTACAGTGTATAATACATATTTGTTGAAATTTTATATTTTATGTACAGTATATAATATATATTTGGTGTACTTTCATATTTTATGTACAGTATATAGTATATATTTGGTGACATTTGATATTTTATGTACGGTGTATAATACATATTTGTTGAAATTTGATATTTTATGTACAGAATATAATATATATTTGGTGTACTTTCATATTTTATGTACAGTATTTAGTATATATTTGGTGACATTTGATATTTTATGTACAATAAATAAGATATGTTTCTTGAAATTTGATATTTTATGTACAGTATATACGATATACTTGGTGAAATTTTATATTTTATGTACAGTATATAAGATATATTTGGTGTACTTTCATATTTTATGTACAGTATATAGTATATATTTGGTGACATTTGATATTTTATGTACAGTATATAATATATATTTGTTGAAATTTGATATTTTATGTATAGTATATAATATATATTTGGTGAAATTTCATATTTTATATACCGTATATAATATATATTTGGTGTACTTTCATATTTTATGTACAGTATATAGTATATATTTGGTGATATTTGAAATTTTATGTACAGTATATAATATATATTTGGTGAAATTTTATAATTTATGTACAGTATATAAGATATATTTGGTGTACTTTCATATTTTGTGTACAGGGTATTGTATATATTTGGTGACTTTTGACATTTTATATACAGTATACAATATATATTTGTTGAAATTTGATGTCTTATGTACTGTATATAATATATATTTTTTGAAATTTTATATTTTATGTACAGTATATAATATATATTTGGTGTACTTTCATATTTTATGTACAGTATATAGTATATATTTGGTGACATTTGATATTTTATGTACAGTGTATAATATATATTTGGTGAAATTTTATATTCTATGTACAGTATATAATATATATTTGGTGTACTTTCATATTTTATGTACAGTATATAGTGTATATTTGGTGACATTTGATATTTTATATACAATAAATAAGATATGTTTCTTGAAATTTGATATTTTATGTACAGTATATACTATATATTTGGTGAAATTTGACATTATAGGTACAGTATATAATATATGATTGGTGAAATTTGATATTTTATATACAGTATATAATATATATTTGGTGAAATTTGATATTTTATGTACAGTATATAATATATATTTTTTGAAATTTTATATTTTATGAACAGTATATAATATATATTTGGTGGACTTTCATATTTTATGTACAGTATAGAGTATATATTTGGTGACCTTTGATATTTTATGAACAGTGTATAATATATATTTGGTGAAATTTTATATTTTATGTACAGTATATAATATATATTTGGTGTACTTTCTTATTTTAGGTACAGTATATAGTATATATTTGGTGACATTTGATATTTTATATACAATATATAATATATATTTGTTGAAATTTCATATTTTATGTACAGTATATGAGATATATTTGGTGTACTTTCATGTTTTATGTACAGTATATAGTATATATTTGGTGACATTTGATATTTTATATACAGTATATAATATATATTTGTTAAAATTTGATATTTTATGTACAGTATATAATATATATTTTTTGAAATTTTATATTTTATGTACAGTATATTATATATTTGGTGTACTTTCATATTTTATGTACAGTATATAGTATATATTTGGTGACATTTGATATTTTATGTACAGTGTATAATATATATTTGGTGAAATTTTATATTTTATGTACAGTATATAATATATATTTGGTGTACTTTCATATTTGATGTACAGTATATAGTATATATTTGGTGACATTTGATATTTTATATACAATAAATAAGATATTATTCTTGAAATTTGATATTTTATGTACAGTATATACTATATGTTTGGTGAAATTTGATATTATAGGTACAGTATATAATATATATTTGGTGAAATTTGATATTTTATATACAGTATATAATATATATTTGGTGAAATTTGATATTTTATTTACAGTATATAGTATATATTTGGTGAAATTTGATATTTTATGTACAGTATATAATATATATTTGGTGAAATTTTATATTTTATGTACAGTATATAATATATATTTGGTGTACTTTCATATTTTATGTACAGTATATAGTATATATTTGGTGACATTTGATATTTTATGTACAGTGTATAATACATATTTGTTGAAATTTTATATTTTATGTACAGTATATAATATATATTTGGTGTACTTTCATATTTTATGTACAGTATATAGTATATATTTGGTGACATTTGATATTTTATGTACAGTGTATAATACATATTTGTTGAAATTTGATATTTTATGTACAGAATATAATATATATTTGGTGTACTTAATATTTTATGTACAGTATTTAGTATATATTTGGTGACATTTGATATTTTATGTACAATAAATAAGATATGTTTCTTGAAATTTGATATTTTATGTACAGTATATACGATATACTTGGTGAAATTTTATATTTTATGTAAAGTATATAAGATATATTTGGTGTACTTTCATATTTTATGTACAGTATATAGTATATATTTGGTGACATTTGATATTTTATGTACAGTATATAATATATATTTGTTGAAATTCGATATTTTATGTACAGTATATAATATATATTTGGTGAAATTTTATATTTTATGTACAGTATATAAGATATATTTGCTTTACTTTCATATTTTATGTACAGAATATAGTATATATTTGGTGACATTTGATATTTTATATGCAATAAATAAGATATGTTTCTTGAAATTTGATATTTTATGTACAGTATATACCATATATTTGGTGAAATTTTATATTTTATGTACAGTATATAAGATATATTTGGTGTACTTTCATATTTTATGTACAGTATATAGAATATATTTGGTGACATTTCATATTTTATGTACAGTACATAATATATATTTTTTGAAATTTTATATTTTATGTACAGTATATAAGATATATTTGGTGTACTTTCATATTTTGTGTACAGTATATAGTATATATTTGGTGACTTGACATTTTATATACAGTATATAATATATACTTGTTGAAATTTGATATCTTATGTACAGTATATAATATATATTTTATGAAATTTTGTATTTTATGTACAGTATATAATATATATTTGGTGTACTTTCATATTTTATGTACAGTATATAGTATATATTTGGTGACATTTGATATTTTATGTACAGTGTATAATATATATTTGGTGAAATTTTATATTTTATGTACAGTATATAATATATATTTGGTGTACTTTCATATTTTATGTACAGTATATAGTGTATATTTGGTGTCATTTGATATTTTATATACAATAAATAAGATATCTTTCTTGAAATTTGATATTTTATGTACAGTATATTATATATATTTGGTGAAATTTGACATTGTAGGTACAGTATATAATATATGTTTGGTGAAATTTGATATTTTATATACAGTATATAATAGATATTTGGTGAAATTTGATATTTTATGTACAGTATATAAAATATATTTTTTGAAATTTTATATTTTATGTACAGTATATAAGATATATTTGGTGGAATTTCATATTTTATGTAGAGTATATAGTATATATTTGGTGACCTTTGTTATTTTATGTACAGTGTATAATATATATTTGGTGAAATTTTATATTTTATGTACAGTATACAATATATATTTGGTGTACTTTCATATTATATGTACAGTATATAGTATATATTTGGTGACATTTGATATTTTATATACAATATATAATATATATTTGTTGAAATTTGATATTTTATGTACAGTATATAATATATATTTGGTGAAATTTTATATCTTATGTACAGTATATAAGATATATTTGGTGTATTTCACATTTTATGTACAGTATATAGTATATATTTGGTGACTTTTGATATTTTATATACAATAAATAAGATATGTTTCTTGAAATTTGATATTTTATGTACAGTATATACTATATATTTGGTGAAATTTTATATTTTATGTACAGTATATAAGATGTATTTGGTGTACTTTCATATTTTATGTACAGTATATAGTATATATTTGGTGACATTTGATATTTTATGTACAGTATATAATATATATTTGTTGAAATTTGATATTTTATTTATAGTATATAATATATATTTGGCGAAATTTCATATTTTATATACCGTATATAATATATATTTGGTGTACTTTCTTATTTTATGTACAGTATATAGTATATATTTGGTGACATTTGATATTTTATGTACAGTATATAATATATATTTTTTGAAATTTTATATTTTATGTACAGTATATAATATATATTTGGTGTACTTTCATATTTTGTGTACAGTATATAGTACATATTTGGTGACTGTTGACATTTTATATACAGTATATAATATATATTTGTTGAAATTTGATATCTTATGTACAGTATATAATATATATTTTTTGAAATTTTATATTTTATGTACAGTATATAATATATATTTGGTGTACTTTCATATTTTATGAACAGTATATAGTATATATTTGGTGACATTTGATATTTTATGTACAGTGTATAATATATATTTGGTGAAATTTTATATTTTATGTACAGTATATAATATATATTTGGTGTACTTTCATATTTTATGTACAGTATATAGTGTATATTTGGTGACATTTGATATTTTATATACAATAAATAAGATATGTTTCTTGAAATTTGATATTTCATGTACAGTATATAATATATATTTGGTGAAATTTGACATTATAGGTACAGTATATAATGTATGTTTGGTGAAATTTGATATTTTATATACAGTATATAATATATAATTGGTGACATTTGATATTTTATGTACAGTATATAATATACATTTTTTGAAATTTTATATTTTATGTACAGTATATAATATATATTTGGTGGACTTTCATATTTTATGTACAGTATATAGTATATATTTGGTGACCTTTGATATTTTATGTACAGTGAATAATATATATTTGGTGAAATTTTATATTTTATGTACAGTATATAATATATATTTGGTGTATTTTCATATTTTATGTACAGTATATAGTATATATTTGGTGACATTTGATATTTTATATACAATATATAATATATATTTGTTGAAATTTGATATTTTATGTACAGTATATATTATATATTCGGTGAAATTTTATATTTTATGTACAGTATATAAGATATATTTCGTGTACTTTCATATTTTATGTACAGTATATAGTATATATTTGGTGACATTTGATATTTTATATACAATAAATAAGATATGTTTCTTGAAATTTGATATTTTATGTACAGTATATACTATATATTTGGTGAAATTTTATATTTTATGTACAGTATATAAGATATATTTGGTGTACTTTCATATTTTATGTACAGTTTATAGTATATATTTGGTGACATTTGATATTTTATGTACAGTATATAATATATAGTTGTTGAAATTTGATATTTTATGTATAGTATATAATATATATTTGGGGAAATTTCATATTTTATATACAGTATATAATATATATTTGGTGAAATTTTATATTTTATGTACAGTATATAATATATATTTGGTGTATTTTCATAATTTATGTACTGTATATAGTATATATTTGGTGAAATTTGATATTTTATATACAATAAATAAGATAAGTTTCTTGAAATTTGATATTTTATGTACAGTATATACTATATGTTTGGTGAAATTTTATATTATAGGTACAGTATATAATATATATTTGGTGAAATTTGATATTTTATATACAGTATATAATATATATTTGGTGAAATTTGATATTTTATGTACAGTATATAATATATATTTGTTGAAATTTTATATTTTATGTACAGTATATAATATATATTTGGTGTACTTTCATATTTTATTTACAGTATATAGTATATATTTGGTGACATTTGATATTTTATGTACAGTGTATAATATATATTTGGTGAAATTTTATATTTTATGTACAGTATATAATATATATTTGGTGTACTTCCATATTTTATGTACAGTATATAGTATATATTTGGTGACATTTGATATTTTATGTACAGTGTATAATATATATTTGTTGAAATTTGATATTTTATGTACAGAATATAATATATATTTGGTGTACTTTCATATTTTATGTACAGTATACAGTATATATTTGTTGACATTTGATATTTTATATACAATAAATAAGATATGTTTCTTGAAATTTGATATTTTATGTACAGTATATACTATATATTTGGTGAAATTTTATATTTTATGTACAGTATATAAGATATATTTGGTGTACTTTCATATTTTATGTACAGTATATAGTATATATTTGGTGACATTTGATATTTTATATACAATATATAATATATATTTGTTGAAATTTGATATTTTATGTATAGTATATAATATATATTTGGTGAAATTTCATATTTTATATACAGTATATAATATATATTTGGTGTACTTTCATATTTTATGTACAGTATATAGTATATATTTGGTGACATTTGATATTTTATGTACAGTATATAATATATATTTAGTGAAATTTTATATTTTATGTACAGTATATAAGATATATTTGGTGTACTTTCATATTTTGTGTACTGTATAAAGTATATATTTGGTGACTTTTGACGTTTTATATACTGTATATAATATATATTTGTTGAAATTTGATGTCTTCTGTACAGTATATAATATATATTTTTTGAAATCTTATATTTTATGTACATTATATAATATATATTTGGTGTACTTTCATATTTTATGTACAGTATATAGTATATATTTGGTGACATTTGATATTTTATGTACAGTGTATAATATATATTTGGTGAAATTTTATATTTTATGTACAGTATATAATATATATTTGGTGTACTTTCATATTTTATGTACAGTATATAGTGTATATTTGCTGACATTTGATATTTTATATAAAATAAATAAGATATGTTTCTTGAAATTTGATATTTTCTGTACAGTATATACTATATATTTGGTGAAATTTGACATTATAGGTACAGTATATAATATATGTTTGGTGAAATTTGATATTTTATATACAGTATGTAATATATATTTGGTGAAATTTGATATTTCATGTACAGTATATAATATATATTTGGTGTACTTTCATATTTTATGTACAGTATATAGTATTTATTTCGTGACATTTGATATTTTATATAGAATAAATAAGATATGTTTCTTGAAATTTGATATTTTATTTACAGTATATACTATATGTTTGGTTAAATTTGATATTATAGGTACAGTATATAATATATATTTGGTGAAATTTGATATTTTATATACAGTATGTAATATATATTTGGTGAAATTTGATATTTTATGTACAGTATATAATATATATTTCTTGAAATTTGATATTTTATGTACAGTATATAGTATATATTTGGTGACATTTGATATTTTATATACAATAAATCAGATATGTTTCTTGAAATTTGATATTTTATGTACAGTATATACTATATATTTGGTGAAATTTTATATTTTATGTACAGTATATAAGATATATTTGGTGTACTTTCATATTTTATGTACAGTATATAGTATATATTTGGTGACATTTGATATTTCATGTACAGTATATAATATATATTTGTTGAAATTTGATATTTTATGTATAGTATATAATATATATTTGGTGAAATTTCATATTTTATATACCGTATATAATATATATTTGGTGTACTTTCATATTTTATGTACAGTATATAGTATATATTTGGTGACATTTGATATTTTATGTACAGTATATAATATATATTTTTTGAAATTTTATATTTTATGTACAGTATATAATATATATTTGGTGTACTTTCATATTTTGTGTACAGTATATAGTATATATTTGGTTACTTGACATTTTATATACAGTATATAATATATATTTGTTGAAACTTGATATCTTATGTACAGTATCAAATATATATTTTTTGAAATTTTATATTTTATGTACAGTATATAATATATATTTGGTGTACTTTCATATTTTATGTACAGTATATAGTATATATTTGGTGACATTTGATATTTTATGTACAGTGTATAATATATATTTGGTGAAATTTTATATTTTATGTACAGTATATAATATATATTTGGAGTACTTTCATATTTTATGTACACTATATAGTGTACATTTGGTGACATTTGATATTTTATATACAATAAGTAAGATATATTTCTTGAAATTTGATATTTTATGTACAGTATATACTATATATTTGGTATAATTTGACATTATAGGTACAGTATATAATATATGTTTGGTGAAATTTGATATTTTATATACAGTATATAATATATATTTGGTGAAATTTGATATTTTATGTACAGTGTATAATATATATTTTTTGACATTTTATATTATATGTATAGTATATAATGTATATTTGGTGGACTTTCATATTTTATGTACAGTATATAGTATATATTTGTTGACCTTTGATATTTTATGTACAGTGTATAATATATATTTGGTGAAATTTTATATTTTATGTACAGTATATAATATATATTTGGTGTACTTTCATATTTTGTGTACAGTATATAGTATATATTTGGTGACTTTTGACATTTTATATACAGTATATAATATATATTTGTTGAAATTTGATATCTTATGTACAGTATATAATATATATTTTTTGAAATTTTATATTTTATGTACAGTATATAATATATATTTGGTGTACTTTCATATTTTATGAACAGTATATAGTATATATTTGGTGACATTTGATATTTTATGTACAGTGTATAATATATATTTGGTGAAATTTTATATTTTATGTACAGTATATAATATATATTTGGTGTACTTTCATATTTTATGTACAGTATATAGTGTATATTTGGTGACATTTGATATTTTATATACAATAAATAAGATATGTTTCTTGAAATTTGATATTTTATGTACAGTATATAATATATATTTGGTGAAATTTAACATTATAGGTACAGTATATAATATATGTTTGGTGAAATTTGATATTTTATATATAGTATATTATATATATTTGGTGAAATTTAACATTATAGGTACTATATATTATATGTTTGGTGAAATTTGATATTTTATATATAGTATATTATATATATTTGGTGAAATTTGATATTTTATGTACAGTATATAATATATATTTTTTGAAATTTTATATTTTATGTACAGTATATAATATATATTTGGTGGACTTTCATATTTTATGTACAGTATATAGTATATATTTGGTGACCTTTGTTATTTTATGTACAGTGTATAATATATATTTGGTGAAATTTTATATTTTATGTACAGTATATAATATATATTTGGTGTACTTTCATATTTTATGTACAGTATATAGTATATATTTGGTGACATTTGATGTTTTATATACAATATATAATATATATTTGTTGAAATTTGATATTTTATGTACAGTATATAATATACATTTGGTGAAATTTTATATTTTATGTACAGTATATAAGATATATTTGGTGTACTTTCATATTTTATGTACAGTATATAGTATATATTTGGTGACATTTGATATTTTATGTACAGTGTATAATATATATTTGGTGAAATTTTATATTTTATGTACAGTATATAAGATATATTTGGTGTACTTTCATATTTTATGTACAGTATATAGTATATATTTGGTGACATTTGATATTTTATGTACAGTATATAATATATATTTGTTGAAATTTGATATTTTATGTATAGTATATAATATATATTTGGTGAAATTTCATATTTTATATACCGTATATAATATATATTTGGTGTACTTTCATATTTTATGTACAGTATATAGTATATATTTGGTGACATTTGATATTTTATGTACAGTATATAATATATATTTTTTGAAATTTTATATTTTATGTACAGTATATAATATATATTTGGTGTACTTTCATATATTGTGTACAGTACATAGTATATATTTGGTGACTTTTGACATTTTATACACAGTATATAATATATATTTGTTGAAATTTGATATCTTATGTACAGTATATAATATATATTATTTGAAATTTTATATTTTATGTACAGTATATAATATATATTTGGTGTACTTTCATATTTTATGAACAGTATATAGTATATATTTGGTGACATTTGATATTTTATGTACAGTGTATAAGATATATTTGGTGAAATTTTATATTTTATGTACAGTATATAATATATATTTGGAGTACTTTCATATTTTATGTACACTATATAGTGTACATTTGGTGACATTTTATATTTTATATACAACAAATAAGATATGTTTCTTGAAATTTGATATTTTATGTACAGTATATACTATATATTTGGTGAAATTTGACATTATAGGTACAGTATATAATATATGTTTGGTAAAATTTGATATTTTATATACAGTATATAATATATATTTGGTGAAATTTGATATTTTATGTACAGTATAGAATATATATTTTTTGAAATTTTATATTATATGTACAGTATATAATATATATTTGGTGGACTTTCATATTTTATGTACAGTATATAGTATATATTTGGTGACCTTTGATATTTTATGTACAGTGTATAATATATATTTGGTGAAATTTTATATTTCATGTACAGTATATAATATATATTTGGTGTACTTTCATATTTTATGTACAGTATATAGTATATATTTGGTGACATTTGATATTTTATATACAATATATAATATATATTTGTTGAAATTTGATATTTTATGTACAGTATATAATATATATTTGGTGAAATTTTATATTTTATGTACAGTATATAAGATATATTTGGTATACTTTCATATTTTATGTACAGTATATAGTATATATTTGGTGACATTTGATATTTTATATACAATAAATCAGATATGTTTCTTGAAATTTGATATTTTATGTACAGTATACACTATATATTTGGTGAAATTTTATATTTTATGTACTGTATATAAGATATATTTGGTGTACTTTCATATTTTATGTACAGTATATAGTATATATTTGGTGACATTTGATATTTTATGTACAGTATATAATATATATTTGCTGAAATTTGATATTTTATGTATAGTATATAATATATATTTGGTGAAATTTCATATTTTATATACCGTATATAATATACCTTTGGTGTACTTTCATATTTTATGTTCAGTATATAGTATATATTTGGTGACATTTGATATTTTATGTACAGTATATAATATATATTTTTTGAAATTTTATATTTTATGTACAGTATATAATATATATTTGGTGTACTTTCATATTTTGTGTACAGTATATAGTATATATTTGGTGACTTTTGACATTTTATACACAGTATATAATATATATTTGTTGAAATTTGATATGTTATGTACAGTATATAATATATATTTTTTGAAATTTTATATTTTATGTACAGTATATAATATATATTTGGTGTACTTTCATATTTTATGAACAGTATATAGTATATATTTGGTGACATTTGATATTTTATGTACAGTGTATAATATATATTTGGTGAAATTTTATATTTTATGTACAGTATATAATATATATTTGGAGTACTTTCATATTTTATGTACACTATATAGTGTACATTTGGTGGCATTTTATATTTTATATACAATAAATAAGATATGTTTCTTGAAATTTGATATTTTATGTACAGTATATACTATATATTTGGTGAAATTTGACATTATAGGTACAGTATATAATATATGTTTGGTAAAATTTGATATTTTATATACAGTATATAATATATATTTGGTGAAATTTGATATTTTATGTACAGTATAGAATATATATTTTTTGAAATTTTATATTATATGTACAGTATATAATATATATTTGGTGGACTTTCATATTTTATGTACAGTATATAGTATATATTTGGTGACCTTTGATATTTTATGTACAGTGTATAATATATATTTGGTGAAATTTTATATTTTATGTAAAGTATATAATATATATTTGGTGTACTTTCATATTTTATGTACAGTATATAGTATATATTTGGTGACATTTGATATTTTATATACAATAAATCAGATATGTTTCTTGAAATTTGATATTTTATGTACAGTATACACTATATATTTGGTGAAATTTTATATTTTATGTACAGTATATAAGACATATTTGGTGTACTTTCATATTTTATGTACAGTATATAGTATATATTTGGTGACATTTGATATTTTATGTACAGTATATAATATATATTTGTTGAAATTTGATATTTTATGTATAGTATATAATATATATTTGGTGAAATTTCATATTTTATATACCGTATATAATATACATTTGGTGTACTTTCATATTTTATGTACAGTATATAGTATATATTTGGTGACATTTGATATTTTATGTACAGTATATAATATATATTTGTTGAAATTTTATATTTTATGTACAGTATATAATATATATTTGGTGTACTTTCATATTTTGTGTACAGTATATAGTATATATTTGGTTACTTGACATTTTATATACAGTATATAATATATATTTGTTGAAATTTGATATCTTATGTACAGTATCTAATATATATTTTTTGAAATTTTATATTTTATGTACAGTATATAATATATATTTGGTGTACTTTCATATTTTATGTACAGTATATAGTATATATTTGGTGACATTTGATATTTTATGTACAGTGTATAATATATATTTGGTGAAATTTTATATTTTATGTACAGTATATAATATATATTTGGAGTACTTTCATATTTTATGTACACTATATAGTGTACATTTGGTGACATTTGATATTTTATATACAATAAGTAAGATATATTTCTTGAAATTTGATATTTTATGTACAGTATATACTATATATTTGGTGAAATTTGACATTATAGGTACAGTATATAATATATGTTTGGTGAAATTTGATATTTTATATATAGTATATAATATATATTTGGTGAAATTTGATATTTTATGTACAGTATATAATATATATTTTTTGACATTTTATATTATATGTACAGTATATAATATATATTTGGTGGACTTTCATATTTTATGTACAGTATATAGTATATATTTGGTGACCTTTGATATTTTATGTACAGTGTATAATATATATTTGGTGAAATTTGATATTTTATGTACAGTATATAATATATATTTGGTGTACTTTCATATTTTGTGTACAGTATATAGTATATATTTGGTGACTTTTGACATTTTATATACAGTATATAATATATATTTGTTGAAATTTGATATCTTATGTACAGTATATAATATATATTTTTTGAAATTTTATATTTTATGTACAGTATATAATATATATTTGGTGTACTTTCATATTTTATGTACAGTATATAGTATATATTTGGTGACATTTGATATTTTATGTACAGTGTATAATATATATTTGGTGAAATTTTATATTTTATGTACAGTATATAATATATATTTGGTGTACTGTCATATTTTATGTACAGTATTTAGTGTATATTTGGTGACATTTGATATTTTATATACAATAAATAAGATATGTTTCTTGAAATTTGATATTTTATGTACAGTATATACTATATATTTGGTGAAATTTGACTCTATAGGTACAGTATATAATATATGTTTGGTGAAATTTGATATTTTATATACAATATATAATATATATTTGGTGAAATTTGATATTTTATGTACAGTATATAATATATATTTTTTGAAATTTTATATTTTATGTACAGTATATAATATATATTTGGTGGACTTTCATATTTTATGTACAGTATATAGTATATATTTGGTGACATTTGATATTTTATGTACAGTGTATAATATATATTTGGTGAAATTTCATATTTTATGTACAGTATATAATATATATTTGGTGTACTTTCATATTTAATATACAGTATATAGTATATATTTGGTGAAATTTGATATTTTATATACAATATATAATATATATTTGTTGAAATTTGATATTTTATGTACAGTATATAGTATATATTTGGTGAAATTTTATATTTTATGTACAGTATATAAGATATATTTGGTGTACTTTCATATTTTATGTACAGTATATAGTATATATTTGGTGACATTTGATATTTTATATACAGTATATAATATATATTTGTTAAAATTTGATATTTTATGTAAAGTATGTTATATATATTTTTTGAAATTTTATATTTTATGTACAGTATATAATATATATTTGGTGTACTGTCATATTTTATGGACAGTATATAGTATATATTTGGTGACATTTGATATTTTATATACAATAAATAAGATATTATTCTTGAAATTTGATATTTTATGTACAGTATATACTATATATTTGGTGAAATTTGACACTATAGGTACAGTATATAATATATGTTTGGTGAAATTTGATATTTTATATACAGTATATAATATATATTTGGTGAAATTTGATATTTTATGTACAGTATATAATATATATTTTTTGAAATTTTATATTTTATGTACAGTATATAATATATATTTGGTGGACTTTCATATTTTATGTACAGTATATTGTATATATTTGGTGACATTTGATATTTTATGTACAGTGTATAATACATATTTGGTGAAATTTCATATTTTATGTACAGTATATAATATATATTTGGTGTACTTTCATATTTAATATACAGTATATAGTATATATTTGGTGAAATTTGATATTTTATATACAATATATAATATATATTTGTTGAAATTTGATATTTTATGTACAGTATATAGTATATATTTGGTGAAATTTTATATTTTATGTACAGTATATAAGATATATTTGGTGTACTTTCATATTTTATGTACAGTATATAGTATATATTTGGTGACATTTGATATTTTATATACAGTATAAAATATATATTTGTTAAAATTTGATATTTTATGTACAGTATATTATATATATATTAGAAATTTTATATTTTATGTAGAGTATATAATATATATTTGGTGTACTTTCATATTTTATGTACAGTACATAGTATATATTTGGTGACATTTGATATTTTATGTACAGTGTATAATATATATTTGGTGCAATTTTCTATTTTATGTACAGTATATAATATATATTTGGTGTACTTTCATATTTTATGTACAGTATATAGTATATATTTGGTGACATTTGATATTTTATATACAATAAATAAGATATTATTCTTGAAATTTGATATTTTATGTACAGTATATACTATATGTTTGGTGAAATTTGATATTATAGGTACAGTATATAATATATATTAGGTGAAATTTGATATTTTATATACAGTATATACTATATATTTGGTGACATTTGATATTTTATGTACAGTATATAATAAACATTTGTTGAAATTTGATATTTTATGTACAGTATATAATATATATTTGGTGTACTTTCATATTTTATTTACAGTATATAGTATATATTTGGTGACATTTGATATTTTATATACAGTGTATAATATATATTTGGTGAAATTTTATATTTTATGTACAGTATATAATATATATTTGGTGTACTGTCATATTTTTTGTACAGTATATAGTGTATATTTGGTGACATTTGATATTTTATATACAATAAATAAGATATGTTTCTTGAAATTTGATATTTTATGTACAGTATATACTATATATTTGGTGAAATTTGACACTATAGGTACAGTATATAATATATGTTTGGTGAAATTTGATATTTTATATACAGTATATAATATATATTTGGTGAAATTTGATATTTTATGTACAGTATATAATATATATTTTTTGAAATTTTATATTTTCTGTACAGTATATAATATATATTTGGTGGACTTTCATATTTTATGTACAGTATATAGTATATATTTGGTGACATTTGATATTTTATGTACAGTGTATAATATATATTTGGTGAAATTTGATATTTTATGTACAGTATATACTATATATTTGGTGAAATTTGACACTATAGGTACAGTATGTAATATATGTTTGGTGAAATTTGATATTTTATATACAGTATATAATATATATTTGGTGAAATTTGATATTTTATGTACAGTATATAATATATATTTTTTGAAATTTTATATTTTATGTACAGTATATAATATATATTTGGTGGACTTTCATATTTTATATACAGTATATAATATATATTTTTTAAAATTTGATATTTTATGTACAGTATATTATATATATTTTTTGAAATTTTATATTTTATGTACAGTATATAATATATATTTGGTGTACTTTCATATTTTATGTACAGTACATAGTATATATTTGGTGACATTTGATATTTTATGTACAGTGTATAATATATATTTGGTGCAATTTTATATTTTATGTACAGTATATAATATATATTTGGTGTACTTTCATATTTTATGTACAGTATATAGTATATATTTGGTGACATTTGATATTTTATATACAATAAATAAGATATTATTCTTGAAATTTGATATTTTATGTACAGTATATACTATATGTTTGGTGAAATTTGATATTATAGGTCCAGTATATAATATATATTAGGTGAAATTTGATATTTTATATACAGTATATACTATATATTTGGTGAAATTTGATATTTTATGTACAGTATATAATACACATTTGTTGAAATTTGATATTTTATGTACAGTATATAATATATATTTGGTGTACTTTCATATTTTATTTACAGTATATAGTATATATTTGGTGACATTTGATATTTTATGTACAGTGTATAATATATATTTGGTGAAATTTTATATTTTATGTACAGTATATAATATATATTTGGTGTACTGTCATATTTTTTGTACAGTATATAGTGTATATTTGGTGACATTTGATATTTTATATACAATAAATAAGATATGTTTCTTGAAATTTGATATTTTATGTACAGTATATACTGTATATTTGGTGAAATTTGACACTATAGGTACAGTATATAATATATGTTTGGTGAAATTTGATATTTTATATACAGTATATAATACATATTTGGTGAAATTTGATATTTTATGTACAGTATATAATATATATTTTTTGAAATTTTATATTTTATGTACAGTATATAATATATATTTGGTGGACTTTCATATTTTATGTACAGTATATAGTATATATTTGGTGACATTTGATATTTTATGTACAGTGTATAATATATATTTGGTGAAATTTCATATTTTATGTACAGTATATAATATATATTTGGTGTACTTTCATATTTAATATACAGTATATAGTATATATTTGGTGAAATTTGATATTTTATATACAATATATAATATATATTTGTTGAAATTTGATATTTTATGTACAGTATATAGTATATATTTGGTGAAATTTTATATTTTATGTACAGTATATAAGATATATTTGGTGTACTTTCATATTTTATGTACAGTATATAGTATATATTTGGTGACATTTGATATTTTATATACAGTATATAATATATATTTGTTAAAATTTGATATTTTATGTACAGTATATTATATATATTTTTTGAAATTTTATATTTTATGTATAGTATATAATATATATTTGGTGTACTTTCATATTTTATGTACAGTACATAGTATATATTTGGTGACATTTGATATTTTATGTACAGTGTATAATATATATTTGGTGCAATTTTATATTTTATGTACAGTATATAATATATATTTGGTGTACTTTCATATTTTATGTACAGTATATAGTATATATTTGGTGACATTTGATATTTTATATACAATAAATAAGATATTATTCTTGAAATTTGATATTTTATGTACAGTATATAATATATATATTTTGAAATTTTATATTTTATGTACTGTATATAATATATATTTGGTGGAATTTCATATTTTATGAACAGTATATAGTATATATTTGGTGACATTTGATATTTTATGTACAGTGTATAATATATATTTGGTGAAATTTCATATTTTACGTACAGTATATAATATATATTTGGTGTACTTTCATATTTAATATACAGTATATAGTATATATTTGGTGAAATTTTATATTTTATATACAATATATAATATATATTTGTTGAAATTTGATACTTTATGTACAGTATATAGTATATATTTGGTGAAATTTTATATTTTATGTACAGTATATAAGATGTATTTGGTGTACTTTCACATTTTATGTACAGTATATAGTATATATTTGGTGACATTTGATATTTTATATACAGTATATAATATATATTTGTTAAAATTTGATATTTTATGTACAGTATAGTATATATATTTTTTGAAATTTTATATTTTATGTACAGTATATAATATATAGTTGGTGAAATTTGATATTTTATATACAATATATAATATATATTTCTTGAAATTTGATATTTTATGTACAGTATATAGTATATATTTGGTGAAATTTTATATTTTATGTACAGTATATAAGATATATTTGGTGTACTTTCATATTTTATGTACAGTATATAGTATATATTTGGTGACATTTGATATTTTATATACAGTATATAATATATTTGTTAAAATTTGATATTTTATGTACAGTATATTATATATATTTTTTGGAATTTTATATTTTATGTACAGTATATAATATATATTTGGTGTACTTTCATATTTTATGTACAGTACATAGTATATATTTGGTGACATTTGATATTTTATGTACAGTGTATAATATATATTTGGTGCAATTTTATATTTTATGTACAGTATATAATATATATTTGGTGTACTTTCATATTTTATGTACAGTATATAGTATATATTTGGTGACATTTGATATTTTATATACAATAAAAGATATTATTCTTGAAATTTGATATTTTATGTACAGTATATACTATATGTTTGGTGAAATTTGATATTATAGGTACAGTATATAATATATATTAGGTGAAATTTGATATTTTATATACAGTATATAATACATATTTGGTGAAATTTGATATTTTATGTACAGTATATAATATACATTTGTTGAAATTTGATATTTTATGTACAGTATATAATATATATTTGTTGTACTATCATATTTTATTTATAGTATATAGTATATATTTGGTGACATTTGATATTTTATGTACAGTGTATAATATATATTTGGTGAAATTTTATATTTTATGTACAGTATATAATATATATTTGGTGTACTGTCATATTTTATGTACAGTATATAGTGTATATTTGGTGACATTTGATATTTTATATACAATAAATAAGACATGTTTCTTGAAATTTGATATTTTATGTACAGTATATACTACATATTTGGTGAAATTTGACACTATAGGTACAGTATATAATATATGTTTGGTGAAATTTGATATTTTATATACAGTATATAATATATATTTGGTGAAATTTGATATTTTATGTACAGTATATAATATATATATTTTGAAATTTTATATTTTATGTACAGTATATAATATATATTTGGTGGACTTTCATATTTTATGTACAGTATATAGTATATATTTGGTGACATTTGATATTTTATGTGCAGTGTATAATACATATTTGGTGAAATTTCATATTTTATGTACAGTATATAATATATATTTGGTGTACTTTCATATTTAATATACAGTATATAGTATATATTTGGTGAAATTTTATATTTTATATACAATATATAATATATATTTGTTGAAATTTGATATTATATGTACAGTATATAGTATATATTTGGTGAAATTTTATATTTTATGTACAGTATATAAGATATATTTGGTGTACTTTCATATTTGATGTACAGTATATAGTATATATTTGGTGACATTTGATATTTTATATACAGTATATAATATATGTTTGTTAAAATTTGATATTTTATGTACAGTATATTATATATATTTTTTGAAATTTTATATTTTATGTACAGTATATAATATATATTTGGTGTACTTTCATATTTTATGTACAGTACATAGTATAAATTTGGTGACATTTGATATTTTATGTACAGTGTATAATATATATTTGGTGCAATTTTATATTTTATGTACAGTATATAATATATATTTGGTGTACTTTCATATTTTATGTACAGTATATAGTATATATTTGGTGACATTTGATATTTTATATACAATAAAAGATATTATTCTTGAAATTTGATATTTTATGTACAGTATATACTATATGTTTGGTGAAATTTGATATTATAGGTACAGTATATAATATATATTAGGTGAAATTTGATATTTTATATACAGTATATAATATATATTTGGTGAAATTTGATATTGTATGTACAGTATATAATATACATTTGTTGAAATTTGATATTTTATGTACAGTATATAATATATATTTGTTGTACTTTCATATTTTATTTACAGTATATAGTATATATTTGGTGACATTTTATATTTTATGTACAGTGTATAATATATATTTGGTTAAATTTTATATTTTATGTACAGTATATAATATATATTTGGTGTACTTTCATATTTTATGTACAGTATATAGTGTATATTTGGTGAAATTTTATATTTTATGTACAGTATATAAGATATATTTGGTGTACTTTCATATTTTATGTACAGTATATAGTATATATTTGGTGACATTTGATATTTCATATACAGTATATAATATATATTTGTTAAAATTTGATATTTTATGTACAGTATATTATATATATTTTTTGAAATTTTATATTTTATGTACAGTATATAATATATATTTGGTGTACTTTCATATTTTATGTACAGTACATAGTATATATTTGGTGACATTTGATATTTTATGTACAGTGTATAATATATATTTGGTGCAATTTTATATTTTATGTACAGTATATAATATATATTTGGTGTACTTTCATATTTTATGTACAGTATATAGTATATATTTGGTGACATTTGATATTTTATATACAATAAAAGATATTATTCTTGAAATTTGATATTTTATGTACAGTATATACAATATGTTTGGTGAAATTTGATATTATTGGTACAGTATATAATATATATTAGGTGAAATTTGATATTTTATATACAGTATATAATATATATTTGGTGAAATTTGATATTTTATGTACAGTATATAATATACATTTGTTGAAATTTGATATTTTATGTACAGTATATAATATATATTTGGTGTACTTTCATATTTTATTTACAGCATATAGTATATATTTGGTGACATTTGATATTTTATGTACAGTGTATAATATATATTTGGTGAAATTTTATATTTTATGTACAGTATATAATATATATTTGGTGTACTGTCATATTTTATGTACAGTATATAGTGTATATTTGGTGACATTTGATATTTTATATACAATAAATAAGATATGTTTCTTGAAATTTGATATTTTATGTACAGTATATACTACATATTTGGTGAAATTTGACACTATAGGTACAGTATATAATATATGTTTGGTGAAATTTGATATTTTATATACAGTATATAATATATATTTGGTGAAATTTGATATTTTATGTACAGTATATAATATATATATTTTGAAATTTTATATTTTATGTACAGTATATAATATATATTTGGTGGACTTTCATATTTTATGTACAGTATATAGTATATATTTGGTGACATTTGATATTTTATGTGCAGTGTATAATACATATTTGGTGAAATTTCATATTTTATGTACAGTATATAATATATATTTGGTGTACTTTCATATTTAATATACAGTATATAGTATATATTTGGTGAAATTTTATATTTTATATACAATATATAATATATATTTGTTGAAATTTGATATTATATGTACAGTATATAGTATATATTTGGTGAAATTTTATATTTTATGTACAGTATATAAGATATATTTGGTGTACTTTCATATTTGATGTACAGTATATAGTATATATTTGGTGACATTTGATATTTTATATACAGTATATAATATATGTTTGTTAAAATTTGATATTTTATGTACAGTATATTATATATATTTTTTGAAATTTTATATTTTATGTACAGTATATAATATATATTTGGTGTACTTTCATATTTTATGTACAGTACATAGTATAAATTTGGTGACATTTGATATTTTATGTACAGTGTATAATATATATTTGGTGCAATTTTATATTTTATGTACAGTATATAATATATATTTGGTGTACTTTCATATTTTATGTACAGTATATAGTATATATTTGGTGACATTTGATATTTTATATACATTAAAAGATATTATTCTTGAAATTTGATATTTTATGTACAGTATATACTATATGTTTGGTGAAATTTGATATTATAGGTACAGTATATAATATATATTAGGTGAAATTTGATATTTTATATACAGTATATAATATATATTTGGTGAAATTTGATATTTTATGTACAGTATATAATATACATTTGTTGAAATTTGATATTTTATGTACAGTATATAATATATATTTGTTGTACTTTCATATTTTATTTACAGTATATAGTATATATTTGGTGACATTTTATATTTTATGTACAGTGTATAATATATATTTGGTTAAATTTTATATTTTATGTACAGTATATAATATATATTTGGTGTACTTTCATATTTTATGTACAGTATATAGTGTATATTTGGTGAAATTTTATATTTTATGTACAGTATATAAGATATATTTGGTGTACTTTCATATTTTATGTACAGTATATAGTATATATTTGGTGACATTTGATATTTCATATACAGTATATAATATATATTTGTTAAAATTTGATATTTTATGTACAGTATATTATATATATTTTTTGAAATTTTATATTTTATGTACAGTATATAATATATATTTGGTGTACTTTCATATTTTATGTACAGTACATAGTATATATTTGGTGACATTTGATATTTTATGTACAGTGTATAATATATATTTGGTGCAATTTTATATTTTATGTACAGTATATAATATATATTTGGTGTACTTTCATATTTTATGTACAGTATATAGTATATATTTGGTGACATTTGATATTTTATATACAATAAAAGATATTATTCTTGAAATTTGATATTTTATGTACAGTATATACAATATGTTTGGTGAAATTTGATATTATTGGTACAGTATATAATATATATTAGGTGAAATTTGATATTTTATATACAGTATATAATATATATTTGGTGAAATTTGATATTTTATGTACAGTATATAATATACATTTGTTGAAATTTGATATTTTATGTACAGTATATAATATATATTTGGTGTACTTTCATATTTTATTTACAGCATATAGTATATATTTGGTGACATTTGATATTTTATGTACAGTGTATAATATATATTTGGTGAAATTTTATATTTTATGTACAGTATATAATATATATTTGGTGTACTGTCATATTTTATGTACAGTATATAGTGTGTATTTGGTGACATTTGATATTTTATATACAATAAATAAGATATGTTTCTTGAAATTTGATATTTTATGTACAGTATATACTACATATTTGGTGAAATTTGACACTATAGGTACAGTATATAATATATGTTTGGTGAAATTTGATATTTTATATACAGTATATAATATATATTTGGTGAAATTTGATATTTTATGTACAGTATATAATATATATATTTTGAAATTTTATATTTTATGTACTGTATTTAATATATATTTGGTGGACTTTCATATTTTATGTACAGTATATAGTATATATTTGGTGACATTTGATATTTTATGTACAGTGTATAATACATATTTGGTGAAATTTCATATTTTATGTACAGTATATAATATATATTTGGTGTACTTTCATATTTAATATACAGTATATAGTATATATTTGGTGAAATTTTATATTTTATATACAATATATAATATATATTTGTTGAAATTTGATATTTTATGTACAGTATATAGTATATATTTGGTGAAATTTTATATTTTATGTACAGTATATAAGATATATTTGGTGTACTTTCATATTTTATGTACAGTATATAGTATATATTTGGTGACATTTGATATTTTATATACAGTATATAATATATATTTGTTAAAATTTGATATTTTATGTACAGTATATTATATATATTTTTTGAAATTTTATATTTTATGTACACTATATAATATATATTTGGTGAAATTTGATATTTTATATACAATATATAATATATATTTGTTGAAATTTGATATTTTATGTACAGTGTATAGTATATATTTGGTGCAATTTTATATTTTATGTACAGTATATAAGATATATTTGGTGTACTTTCATATTTTATGTACAGTATATAGTATGTATTTGGTGACATTTGATATTTCATATACAGTATATAATATATATTTGTTAAAATTTGATATTTTATGTACAGTATATTATATATATTTTTTGAAATTTTATATTTTATGTACAGTATATAATATATATTTGGTGTACTTTCATATTTTATGTACAGTACATAGTATATATTTGGTGACATTTGATATTTTATGTACAGTGTATAATATATATTTGGTGCAATTTTATATTTTATGTACAGTAATATATATTTGGTGTACTTTCATATTTTATGTACAGTATATAGTATATATTTGGTGACATTTTATATTTTATATACAATAAAAGATATTATTCTTGAAATTTGATATTTTATGTACAGTATATACTATATGTTTGGTGAAATTTGATATTATTGGTACAGTATATAATATATATTAGGTGAAATTTGATATTTTATATACAGTATATAATATATCTTTGGTGAAATTTGATATTTTATGTACAGTATATAATATACATTTGTTGAAATTTGATATTTTATGTACAGTATATAATATATATTTGGTGTATTTTCATATTTTATTTACAGTATATAGTATATATTTGGTGACATTTGATATTTTATGTACAGTGTATAATATATATTTGGTTAAATTTTATATTTTATGTACAGTATATAATATATATTTGGTGTACTTTCATATTTTATGTACAGTATATAGTGTATATTTGGTGACATTTGATATTTTATATACAATAAATAAGATATTATTCTTGAAATTTGATATTTTATGTACAGTATATACTATATGTTTGGTGAAATTTGATATTATAGGTACAGTATATAATATATATTAGGTGAAATTTGATATTTTACATACAGTATATACTATATATTTGGTGAAATTTGATATTTTATGTACATTATATAATATACATTTGTTGAAATTTGATATTTTATGTACAGTATATAATATATATTTGGTGTACTTTCATATTTTATTTACAGTATATAGTATATATTTGGTGACATTTGATATTTTATGTACAGTGTATAATATATATTTGGTGAAATTTTATATTTTATGTACAGTATATAATATATATTTGGTGTACTGTCATATTTTATGTACAGTATATAGTGTATATTTGGTGACATTTGATATTTTATATACAATAAATAAGATATGTTTCTTGAAATTTGATATATTATGTACAGTATATACTACATATTTGGTGAAATTTGACACTATAGGTACAGTATATAATATATGTTTGGTGAAATTTGATATTTTATATACAGTATATAATATATATTTGGTGAAATTTGATATTTTATGTACAGTATATAATATATATATTTTGAAATTTTATATTTTATGTACTGTATATAATATATATTTGGTGGACTTTCATATTTTATGTACAGTATATAGTATATATTTTGTGACATTTGATATTTTATGTACAGTGTATAATACATATTTGGTGAAATTTCATATTTTATGTACAGTATATAATATATATTTGGTGTACTTTCATATTTAATATACAGTATATAGTATATATTTGGTGAAATTTTATATTTTATATACAATATATAATATATATTTGTTGAAATTTGATATTTTATGTACAGTATATAGTATATATTTGGTGAAATTTTATATTTTATGTACAGTATATAAGATATATTTGGTGTACTTTCATATTTTATGTACAGTATATAGTATATATTTGGTGACATTTGATATTTTATATACAGTATATAATATATATTTGTTAAAATTTGATATTTTATGTACAGTATATTATATATATTTTTTGAAATTTTATATTTTATGTACAGTATATAATATGTATTTGGTGAAATTTGATATTTTATATACAATATATAATATATATTTGTTGAAATTTGATATTTTATGTACAGTATATAGTATATATTTGGTGAAATTTTATATTTTATGTACAGTATATAAGATATATTTGGTGTACTTTCATATTTTATGTACAGTATGTAGTATATATTTGGTGACATTTGATATTTCATATACAGTATATAATATATATTTGTTAAAATTTGATATTTTATGTACAGTATATTATATATATTTTTTGAAATTTTATATTTTATGTACAGTATATAATATATATTTGGTGTACTTTCATATTTTATGTACAGTACATAGTATATATTTGGTGACATTTGATATTTTATGTACAGTGTATAATATATATTTGGTGCAATTTTATATTTTATGTACAGTAATATATATTTGGTGTACTTTCATATTTTATGTACAGTATATAGTATATATTTGGTGACATTTGATATTTTATATACAATAAAAGATATTATTCTTGAAATTTGATATTTTATGTACAGTATATACAATATGTTTGGTGAAATTTGATATTATTGGTACAGTATATAATATATATTAGGTGAAATTTGATATTTTATATACAGTATATAATATATATTTGGAGAAATTTGATATTTTATGTACAGTATATAATATACATTTGTTGAAATTTGATATTTTATGTACAGTATATAATATATATTTGGTGTACTTTCATATTTTATTTACAGTATATAGTATATATTTGGTGACATTTGATATTTTATGTACAGTGTATAATATATATTTGGTTAAATTTTATATTTTATGTACAGTATATAATATATATTTGGTGTACTTTCATATTTTATGTACAGTATATAGTGTATATTTGGTGACATTTGATATTTTATATACAATAAATAAGATATGTTTCTTGAAATTTGATATTTTATGTACAGTATATACTATATATTTGGTGAAATTTGACACTATAGGTACAGTATATAATATATGTTTGGTGAAATTTGATATTTTATATACAGTATATAATATATATTTGGTGAAATTTGATATTTTATGTACAGTATATAATATATATATTTTGAAATTTTATATTTTATGTACTGTATTTAATATATATTTGGTGGACTTTCATATTTTATGTACAGTATATAGTATATATTTGGTGACATTTGATATTTTATGTACAGTGTATAATACATATTTGGTGAAATTTCATATTTTATGTACAGTATATAATATATATTTGGTGTACTTTCATATTTAATATACAGTATATAGTATATATTTGGTGAAATTTTATATTTTATATACAATATATAATATATATTTGTTGAAATTTGATATTTTATGTACAGTATATAGTATATATTTGGTGAAATTTTATATTTTATGTACAGTATATAAGATATATTTGGTGTACTTTCATATTTTATGTACAGTATATAGTATATATTTGGTGACATTTGATATTTTATATACAGTATATAATATATATTTGTTAAAATTTGATATTTTATGTACAGTATATTATATATATTTTTTGAAATTTTATATTTTATGTACACTATATAATATATATTTGGTGAAATTTGATATTTTATATACAATATATAATATATATTTGTTGAAATTTGATATTTTATGTACAGTGTATAGTATATATTTGGTGCAATTTTATATTTTATGTACAGTATATAAGATATATTTGGTGTACTTTCATATTTTATGTACAGTATATAGTATGTATTTGGTGACATTTGATATTTTATATACAGTATATAATATATATTTGTTAAAATTTGATATTTTATGTACAGTATATTATATATATTTTTTGAAATTTTATATTTTATGTACAGTATATAATATATATTTGGTGTACTTTCATATTTTATGTACAGTACATAGTATATATTTGGTGACATTTGATATTTTATGTACAGTGTATAATATATATTTGGTGCAATTTTATATTTTATGTACAGTATATAATATATATTTGGTGTACTTTCATATTTTATGTACAGTATATAGTATATATTTGGTGACATTTGATATTTTATATACAATAAAAGATATTATTCTTGAAATTTGATATTTTATGTACAGTATATACTATATGTTTGGTGAAATTTGATATTATTGGTACAGTATATAATATATATTAGGTGAAATTTGATATTTTATATACAGTATATAATATATCTTTGGTGAAATTTGATATTTTATGTACAGTATATAATATACATTTGTTGAAATTTGATATTTTATGTACAGTATATAATATATATTTGGTGTATTTTCATATTTTATTTACAGTATATAGTATATATTTGGTGACATTTGATATTTTATGTACAGTGTATAATATATATTTGGTTAAATTTTATATTTTATGTACAGTATATAATATATATTTGGTGTACTTTCATATTTTATGTACAGTATATAGTGTATATTTGGTGACATTTGATATTTTATATACAATAAATAAGATATTATTCTTGAAATTTGATATTTTATGTACAGTATATACTATATGTTTGGTGAAATTTGATATTATAGGTACAGTATATAATATATATTAGGTGAAATTTGATATTTTACATAAAGTATATACTATATATTTGGTGAAATTTGATATTTTATGTACATTATATAATATACATTTGTTGAAATTTGATATTTTATGTACAGTATATAATATATATTTGGTGTACTTTCATATTTTATTTACAGTATATAGTATATATTTGGTGACATTTGATATTTTATGTACAGTGTATAATATATATTTGGTGAAATTTTATATTTTATGTACAGTATATAATATATATTTGGTGTACTGTCATATTTTATGTACAGTATATAGTGTATATTTGGTGACATTTGATATTTTATATACAATAAATAAGATATGTTTCTTGAAATTTGATATATTATGTACAGTATATACTACATATTTGGTGAAATTTGACACTATAGGTACAGTATATAATATATGTTTGGTGAAATTTGATATTTTATATACAGTATATAATATATATTTGGTGAAATTTGATATTTTATGTACAGTATATAATATATATATTTTGAAATTTTATATTTTATGTACTGTATATAATATATATTTGGTGGACTTTCATATTTTATGTACAGTATATAGTATATATTTGGTGACATTTGATATTTTATGTACAGTGTATAATACATATTTGGTGAAATTTCATATTTTATGTACAGTATATAATATATATTTGTTGTACTTTCATATTTAATATACAGTATATAGTATATATTTGGTGAAATTTTATATTTTATATACAATATATAATATATATTTGTTGAAATTTGATATTTTATGTACAGTATATAGTATATATTTGGTGAAATTTTATATTTTATGTACAGTATATAAGATATATTTGGTGTACTTTCATATTTTATGTACAGTATATAGTATATATTTGGTGACATTTGATATTTTATATACAGTATATAATATATATTTGTTAAAATTTGATATTTTATGTACAGTATATTATATATATTTTTTGAAATTTTATATTTTATGTACAGTATATAATATGTATTTGGTGAAATTTGATATTTTATATACAATATATAATATATATTTGTTGAAATTTGATATTTTATGTACAGTATATAGTATATATTTGGTGAAATTTTATATTTTATGTACAGTATATAAGATATATTTGGTGTACTTTCATATTTTATGTACAGTATGTAGTATATATTTGGTGACATTTGATATTTCATATACAGTATATAATATATATTTGTTAAAATTTGATATTTTATGTACAGTATATTATATATATTTTTTGAAATTTTATATTTTATGTACAGTATATAATATATATTTGGTGTACTTTCATATTTTATGTACAGTACATAGTATATATTTGGTGACATTTGATATTTTATGTACAGTGTATAATATATATTTGGTGCAATTTTATATTTTATGTACAGTAATATATATTTGGTGTACTTTCATATTTTATGTACAGTATATAGTATATATTTGGTGACATTTGATATTTTATATACAATAAAAGATATTATTCTTGAAATTTGATATTTTATGTACAGTATATACAATATGTTTGGTGAAATTTGATATTATTGGTACAGTATATAATATATATTAGGTGAAATTTGATATTTTATATACAGTATATAATATATATTTGGAGAAATTTGATATTTTATGTACAGTATATAATATACATTTGTTGAAATTTGATATTTTATGTACAGTATATAATATATATTTGGTGTACTTTCATATTTTATTTACAGTATATAGTATATATTTGGTGACATTTGATATTTTATGTACAGTGTATAATATATATTTGGTTAAATTTTATATTTTATGTACAGTATATAATATATATTTGGTGTACTTTCATATTTTATGTACAGTATATAGTGTATATTTGGTGACATTTGATATTTTATATACAATAAATAAGATATGTTTCTTGAAATTTGATATTTTATGTACAGTATATACTATATATTTGGTGAAATTTGACACTATAGGTACAGTATATAATATATGTTTGGTGAAATTTGATATTTTATATACAGTATATAATATATATTTGGTGAAATTTGATATTTTATGTACAGTATATAATATACATTTGTTGAAATTTGATATTTTATGTACAGTATATAATATATATTTGGTGTACTTTCATATTTTATTTACATTATATAGTATATATTTGGTGACATTTGATATTTTATGTACAGTGTATAATATATATTTGGTGAAATTTTATATTTTATGTACAGTATATAATATATATTTGGTGTACTGTCATATTTTATGCACAGTATATAGTGTATATTTTTTGACATTTGATATTTTATATACAATAAATAAGATATGTTTCTTGAAATTTGATATTTTATGTACAGTATATAGTACATATTTGGTGAAATTTGCCACTATAGGTACAGTATATAATATATGTTTGGTGACATTTGATATTTTATATACAGTATATAATACATATTTGGTGAAATTTGATATTTTATGTACAGTATATAATATATATTTTTTGAAATTTTATATTTTATGTACAGTATATAATATATATTTGGTGGACTTTCATATTTTATGTACAGTATATAGTATATATTTGGTGACATTTGATATTTTATGTACAGTGTATAATATATATTTGGTGAAATTTCATATTTTATGTACAGTATATAATATATATTTGGTGTACTTTCATATTTAATATACAGTATATAGTATATATTTGGTGAAATTTGATATTTTATATACAATATATAATATATATTTGTTGAAATTTGATATTTTATGTACAGTATATAGTATATATTTGGTGTACTGTCATATTTTATGTACAGTATATAGTGTATATTTTTTGACATTTGATATTTTATATACAATAAATAAGATATGTTTCTTGAAATTTGATATTTTATGTACAGTATATAGTACATATTTGGTGAAATTTGCCACTATAGGTACAGTATATAATATATGTTTGGTGAAATTTGATATTTTATATACAGTATATAATATATATTTGGTGAAATTTGATATTTTATGTACAGTATATAATATATATATTTTGAAATTTTATATTTTATATACTGTATATAATATATATTTGATGGACTTTCATATTTTATGTACAGTATATAGTGTATATTTGGTGACATTTGATATTTTATATACAATAAATAAGATATGTTTCTTGAAATTTGATATTTTATGTACAGTATATAGTATATATTTGGTGAAATTTTATATTTTATGTACAGTATCAAAGATATATTTGGTGTACTTTCATATTTTATGTACAGTATATAGTATATATTTGGTGACATTTGATATTTTATATACAGTATATAATATATATTTGTTAAAATTTGATATTTTATGTACAGTATATTATATATATTTTTTGAAATTTTATATTTTATGTACAGTATATAATATATATTTGGTGAAATTTGATATTTTATATACAATATATAATATATATTTGTTGAAATTTGATATTTTATGTACAGTATATAGTATATATTTGGTGAAATTTTATATTTTAAGTACAGTATATAAGATATATTTGGTGTACTTTCATAATTTATGTACAGTATATAGTATATATTTGGTGACATTTGATATTTTATATACAGTATATAATATGTTAAAATTTGATATTTTATGTACAGTATATTATATATATTTTTTGAAATTTTATATTTTATGTACAGTATATAATATATATTTGGTGTACTTTCATATTTTATGTACAGTACATAGTATATATTTGGTGACATTTGATATTTTATGTACTGTGTATAATATATATTTGGTGCAATTTTATATTTTATGTACAGTATATAATATATATTTGGTGTACTTTCATATTTTATATACAGTATATAGTATATATTTGGTGACATTTGATATTTTATATACAATAAAAGATATTATTCTTGAAATTTGATATTTTATGTACAGTATATACTATATGTTTGGTGAAATTTGATATTATTGGTACAGTATATAATATATATTAGGTGAAATTTGATATTTTATATACAGTATATAATATATATTTGGTGAAATTTGATATTTTATGTACAGTATATAATATACATTTGTTGAAATTTGATATTTTATGTACAGTATATAATATATATTTGGTGTACTTTCATATTTTATGTACAGTATATAGTATATATTTGGTGACATTTGATATTTTATGTACAGTGTATAATATATATTTGGTTAAATTTTATATTTTATGTACAGTATATAATATATATTTGGTGTACTTTCATATTTTATGTACAGTATATAGTGTATATTTGGTGACATTTGATATTTTATATACAATAAATAAGATATTATTCTTGAAATTTGATATTTTATGTACAGTATATACTATATGTTTGGTGAAATTTGATATTATAGGTACAGTATATAATATATATTAGGTGAAATTTGATATTTTACATACAGTATATACTATATATTTGGTGAAATTTGATATTTTATGTACAGTATATAATATACATTTGTTGAAATTTGATATTTTATGTACAGTATATAATATATATTTGGTGTACTTTCATATTTTATTTACATTATATAGTATATATTTGGTGACATTTGATATTTTATGTACAGTGTATAATATATATTTGGTGAAATTTTATATTTTATGTACAGTATATAAGATATATTTGGTGTACTGTCATATTTTATGTACAGTATATAGTGTATATTTTTTGACATTTGATATTTTATATACAATAAATAAGATATGTTTCTTGAAATTTGATATTTTATGTACAGTATATAGTACATATTTGGTGAAATTTGACACTATAGGTACAGTATATAATATATGTTTGGTGAAATTTGATATTTTATATACAGTATATAATATATATTTGGTGAAATTTGATATTTTATGTACAGTATATAATATATATATTTTGAAATTTTATATTTTATGTACTGTATATAATATATATTTGATGGACTTTCATATTTTATGTACAGTATATAGTGTATATTTGGTGACATTTGATATTTTATATACAATAAATAAGATATGTTTCTTGAAATTTGATATTTTATGTACAGTATATACTATATATTTGGTGAAATTTGACACTATAGGTACAGTATATAATATATGTTTGGTGAAATTTGATATTTTATATACAGTATATAATATATATTTGGTTAAATTTGATATTTTATGTACAGTATATAATATATATTTTTTGAAATTTTATATTTTATGTACAGTATATAAGATATATTTGGTGTACTTTCATATTTTATGTACAGTAGATAGTATATATTTGGTGACATTAGATATTTTATGTACAGTGTATAATATATATTTGGTGAAATTTCATATTTTATGTACAGTATATAATATATATTTGGTGTACTTTCATATTTAATATACAGTATATAGTATATATATGGTGAAATTTGATATTTTATATACAATATATAATATATATTTGTTGAAATTTGAAATTTTATGTACAGTATATAATATATATTTGGTGAAATTTTATATTTTATGTACAGTATATAAGATATATTTGGTGTACTTTCATATTTTATGTACAGTATATAGTATATATTTGGTGACATTTGATATTTTATATACAGTATATAATATATATTTGTTAAAATTTGATATTTTATGTACAGTATATTATACATATTTTTTGAAATTTTATATTTTATGTACAGTATATAATATATATTTGGTGTACTTTCATATTTTATGTACAGTACATAGTATATATTTGGTGACATTTGATATTTTATGTACAGTGTATAATATATATTTGGTGCAATTTTATATTTTATGTACAGTATATAATATATATTTGGTGTACTTTCATATTTTATGTACAGTATATAGTATATATTTGGTGACATTTGATATTTTATATAGAATAAATAAGATATTATTCTTGAAATTTGATATTTTATGTACAGTATATACTATATGTTTGGTGTAATTTGATATTATAGGTACAGTATATAATATATATTAGGTGAAATTTGATATTTTATTTACAGTATATACTATATATTTGGTGAAATTTGATATTTTATGTACAGTATATAATATACATTTGTTGAAATTTGATATTTTATGTACAGTATATAATATATATTTGGTGTACTTTCATATTTTATGTACAGTATATAGTATGTATTTGGTGACATTTGATATTTTATGTACAGTGTATAATATATATTTGGTGAAATTTTATATTTTACGTACAGTATATAATATATATTTGGTGTACTGTCATATTTTATGTACAGTATATAGTGTATATTTGGTGACATTTGATATTTTATATACAATAAATAAGATATGTTTCTTGAAATTTGATATTTTATGTACAGTATATACTATATATTTGGTGAAATTTGACACTATAGGTACAGTATATAATATATGTTTGGTGAAATTTGATATTTTATATACAGTATATAATATATATTTGGTGAAATTTGATATTTTATGTACAGTATATAATATATATATTTTGAAATTTTATATTTTATGTACTGTATATAATATATATTTGGTGGACTTTCATATTTTATGTACAGTATATAGTATATATTTGGTGACATTTGATATTTTATGTACAGTGTATAATATATATTTGGTGAAATTTCATATTTTATGTACAGTATATAATATATATTTGGTGTACTTTCATATTTAATATACAGTGTATAGTATATAGTTGGTGAAATTTGATATTTTACAATACAATATATAATATATATTTGTTGAAATTTGATATTTTATGTACAGTATATAGTATATATTTGGTGAAATTTTATATTTTATGTACAGTATATAAGATATATTTGGTGTACTTTCATATTTTATGTACAGTATATAGTATATATTTGGTGACATTTGATATTTTATATACAGTATATAATATACATTTGTTAAAATTTGATATTTTATGTACAGTATATTATATATATTTTTTGAAATTTTATATTTTATGTACAGTATATAATATATATTTGGTGAAATTTGATATTTTATATACAATATATAATATATATTTGTTGAAATTTGATATTTTATGTACAGTATATAGTATATATTTGGTGAAATTTTATATTTTATGTACAGTATATAAGATATATTTGGTGTACTTTCATAATTTATGTACAGTATATAGTATATATTTGGTGACATTTGATATTTTATATACAGTATATAATATGTTAAAATTTGATATTTTAAGTACAGTATATTATATATATTTTTTGAAATTTTATATTTTATGTACAGTATATAATATATATTTGGTGTACTTTCATATTTTATGTACAGTACATAGTATATATTTGGTGACATTTGATATTTTATGTACAGTGTATAATATATATTTGGTGCAGTTTTATATTTTATGTACAGTATATAATATATATTTGGTGTACTTTCATATTTTATGTACAGTATATAGTATATATTTGGTGACATTTGATATTTTATATACAATAAATAAGATATTATTCTTGAAATTTGATATTTTATGTACAGTATATAATATATATATTTTGAAATTTTATATTTTATGTACTGTATATAATATATATTTGGTGGACTTTCATATTTTATGTACAGTATATAGTATATATTTGATGACATTTGATATTTTATGTACAGAGTATAATATATATTTGGTGAAATTTCATATTTTATGTACAGTATATAATATATATTTGGTGTACTTTCATATTTAATATACAGTATATAGTATATATTTGGTGAAATTTGATGTTTTATATACAATATATAATATATATTTGTTGAAATTTGATATTTTATGTACAGTATATAGTATATATTTGGTGAAATTTTATATTTTATGTACAGTATATAAGATATATTTGGTGTACTTTCATATTTTATGTACAGTATATAGTATATATTTGGTGACATTTGATATTTTATATACAGTATATAATATATATTTGTTAAAATTTGATATTTTATGTACAGTATATTATATATATTTTTTGAAATTTTATATTTTATGTACAGTATATAATATATATTTGGTGAAATTTGATACTTTATATACAATATATAATATATATTTGTTGAACTTTGATATTTTATGTACAGTATATAGTATATATTTTGTGAAATTTTATATTTTATTTACAGTATATCAGATATATTTGGTGTACTTTCATATTTTATGTACAGTATATAGTATATATTTGGTGACATTTGATATTTTATATACAGTATATAATATATATTTGTTAAAATTTTATATTTTATGTACAGAATATTATATATATTTTTTGAAATTTTATATTTTATGTACAGTATATAATATATATTTGGTGTACTTTCATATTTTATGTACAGTACATAGTATATATTTGGTGACATTTGATATTTTATGTACAGTGTATAATATATATTTGGTGCAATTTTATATTTTATGTGCAGTATATAATACATATTTGGTGTACTTTCATATTTTATGTACAGTATATAGTATATATTTGGTGACATTTGATATTTTATATACAATAAATAACATATTATTCTTGAAATTTGATATTTTATGTACAGTATATACTATATGTTTGGTGAAATTTGATATTATAGGTACAGTATATAATATATATTAGGTGAAATTTGATATTTTATATACAGTATATAATGTATATTTGGTGTACTTTCATATTTAATGTACAGTATATAGTATATATTTGGTGACATTTCATATTTTATATACAGTATATAATATATATTTTTTGAAATTTTATATTTTATGTACAGTATATAATATATATTTGGTGTACTTTCATATTTTATGTACAGTATATAGTAAATATTTGATGACATTTGATATTTTATGTACAGTGTATAATATATATTTGGTGAAATTTTATATTTTATGTACAGTATATGATGTATATTTGGTGTACTTTCATATTTTATGTACAGTATATAGTATATATTTGGTGACATTTGATATTTTATGTACAGTGTATAATATATATTTGGTGAAATTTTATATTTTATGTACACTATATAATATAAATTTGGTGTACTTTCATATTTAATGTACAGTATATAGTGTATATTTGGCGATATTTTATATTTGATATACAGTACGTAATATATATTTCTTGAAATTTGATATTTTTTTTACAGTATATAATATATATTTTTTGAAATTTTATATTTTATGTACAGTATATAATATATATTTGGTGTACTTTCATATTTTATGTACAGTACATAGTATATATTTGGTGACATTTGATATTTTATGTACAGTGTATAATATATATTTGGTGAAATTTTATATTTTATGTACAGTATATAATATATATTTGGTGTACTTTCATATTTTATGTACAGTATATAGTATATATTTGGTGACATTTGATATTTTATGTACAGTGTATAATATATATTTGGTGAAATTTTATATTTTATGTACAGTATATAATATATATTTGGTGTACTTTCATGTTTAATGTACAGTATATAGTATATATTTGGTGACATTTGATATTTTATACACAGTATATAATATATATTTGTTGAAATTTGACATTTTATGTACAGTATATAATATATATTTGGTGAAATTTTATATTTTATGTACAGTATATAATATATATTTGGTGTACTTTCATATTTTATGTACAGTATATAGTATATATTTGGTGACATTTGATATTTTATGTACAGTATATAATATATATTTGTTGAAATTTGATATTTTATGTACAGTATATAATATATATTTGTTGAAATTTTATATTTTATGTACAGTATATAATATATATTTGTTGAAATTTGATATTTTATGTACAGTATATAATATATATTTGGTGAAATTTTATATTATATGTACAGTATATAATATATATTTGGTGTACTTTCATATTTTATGTACAGTATATAGTATATATTTGGTGACATTTGATATTTTATGTACAGTATATAATACATATTTGTTGAAATTTGATATTTTATGTATACTATATAATATATTTCTGGTGAAATTTTATATTTTATGTACAGTATATAATATATATTTGGTGTACTTTCATATTTTATGTACAGTATATAATATATATTTGGTGAAATTTCATATTTTCTATACAGTATATATTATATATTTGTTGAAATTTGATATTTTATGTACAGTATATAATATATATTTTTTGAAATTTTATATTTTATGTACAGTATATAATATATATTTGGTGTACTTTCATATTTTATGTACAGTATCTAGTATATATTTGGTGACATTTGATATTTTATGTACAGTGTATAATATATATTTGTTGAAATTTTATATTTTATGTACAGTACATAATACATATTTGGTGTACTTTCATATTTAATGTACAGTATATAGTATATATTTGGTGACATTTGATATTTTATATACAGTATATTATATATATTTGTTGAAATTTGATATTTTATGTACAGTATATAATATACATTTGGTGTACTTTCATATTTTAAGTGCTGTATATAGTATATATTTGGTGTCATTTGATATTTTATGTACAGTATATAATATATATTTGTTGAAATTTGATATTTTATGTATAGTATGTAATATATATTTGGTGAAATTTTATATATTATGTATAGTATATAATATATATTTGGTGAAATTTCATATTTTATGTACAGTATATAATATATATTTGGTGTACTTTCATATTTAATATACAGTATATAGTATATATTTGGTGAAATTTGATGTTTTATATACAATATATAATATATATTTGTTGAAATTTGATATTTTATGTACAGTATATAGTATATATTTGGTGAAATTTTATATTTTATGTACAGTATATAAGATATATTTGGTGTACTTTCATATTTTATGTACAGTATATAGTATATATTTGGTGACATTTGATATTTTATATACAGTATATAATATATATTTGTTAAAATTTGATATTTTATGTACAGTATATTATATATATTTTTTGAAATTTTATATTTTATGTACAGTATATAATATATATTTGGTGAAATTTGATACTTTATATACAATATATAATATATATTTGTTGAACTTTGATATTTTATGTACAGTATATAGTATATATTTTGTGAAATTTTATATTTTATTTACAGTATATCAGATATATTTGGTGTACTTTCATATTTTATGTACAGTATATAGTATATATTTGGTGACATTTGATATTTTATATACAGTATATAATATATATTTGTTAAAATTTTATATTTTATGTACAGAATATTATATATATTTTTTGAAATTTTATATTTTATGTACAGTATATAATATATATTTGGTGTACTTTCATATTTTATGTACAGTACATAGTATATATTTGGTGACATTTGATATTTTATGTACAGTGTATAATATATATTTGGTGCAATTTTATATTTTATGTGCAGTATATAATACATATTTGGTGTACTTTCATATTTTATGTACAGTATATAGTATATATTTGGTGACATTTGATATTTTATATACAATAAATAACATATTATTCTTGAAATTTGATATTTTATGTACAGTATATACTATATGTTTGGTGAAATTTGATATTATAGGTACAGTATATAATATATATTAGGTGAAATTTGATATTTTATATACAGTATATAATGTATATTTGGTGTACTTTCATATTTAATGTACAGTATATAGTATATATTTGGTGACATTTCATATTTTATATACAGTATATAATATATATTTTTTGAAATTTTATATTTTATGTACAGTATATAATATATATTTGGTGTACTTTCATATTTTATGTACAGTATATAGTAAATATTTGATGACATTTGATATTTTATGTACAGTGTATAATATATATTTGGTGAAATTTTATATTTTATGTACAGTATATGATGTATATTTGGTGTACTTTCATATTTTATGTACAGTATATAGTATATATTTGGTGACATTTGATATTTTATGTACAGTGTATAATATATATTTGGTGAAATTTTATATTTTATGTACACTATATAATATAAATTTGGTGTACTTTCATATTTAATGTACAGTATATAGTGTATATTTGGCGATATTTTATATTTGATATACAGTACGTAATATATATTTCTTGAAATTTGATATTTTTTTTACAGTATATAATATATATTTTTTGAAATTTTATATTTTATGTACAGTATATAATATATATTTGGTGTACTTTCATATTTTATGTACAGTACATAGTATATATTTGGTGACATTTGATATTTTATGTACAGTGTATAATATATATTTGGTGAAATTTTATATTTTATGTACAGTATATAATATATATTTGGTGTACTTTCATATTTTATGTACAGTATATAGTATATATTTGGTGACATTTGATATTTTATGTACAGTGTATAATATATATTTGGTGAAATTTTATATTTTATGTACAGTATATAATATATATTTGGTGTACTTTCATGTTTAATGTACAGTATATAGTATATATTTGGTGACATTTGATATTTTATACACAGTATATAATATATATTTGTTGAAATTTGACATTTTATGTACAGTATATAATATATATTTGGTGAAATTTTATATTTTATGTACAGTATATAATATATATTTGGTGTACTTTCATATTTTATGTACAGTATATAGTATATATTTGGTGACATTTGATATTTTATGTACAGTATATAATATATATTTGTTGAAATTTGATATTTTATGTACAGTATATAATATATATTTGTTGAAATTTTATATTTTATGTACAGTATATAATATATATTTGTTGAAATTTGATATTTTATGTACAGTATATAATATATATTTGGTGAAATTTTATATTATATGTACAGTATATAATATATATTTGGTGTACTTTCATATTTTATGTACAGTATATAGTATATATTTGGTGACATTTGATATTTTATGTACAGTATATAATACATATTTGTTGAAATTTGATATTTTATGTATACTATATAATATATTTCTGGTGAAATTTTATATTTTATGTACAGTATATAATATATATTTGGTGTACTTTCATATTTTATGTACAGTATATAATATATATTTGGTGAAATTTCATATTTTCTATACAGTATATATTATATATTTGTTGAAATTTGATATTTTATGTACAGTATATAATATATATTTTTTGAAATTTTATATTTTATGTACAGTATATAATATATATTTGGTGTACTTTCATATTTTATGTACAGTATCTAGTATATATTTGGTGACATTTGATATTTTATGTACAGTGTATAATATATATTTGTTGAAATTTTATATTTTATGTACAGTACATAATACATATTTGGTGTACTTTCATATTTAATGTACAGTATATAGTATATATTTGGTGACATTTGATATTTTATATACAGTATATTATATATATTTGTTGAAATTTGATATTTTATGTACAGTATATAATATACATTTGGTGTACTTTCATATTTTAAGTGCTGTATATAGTATATATTTGGTGTCATTTGATATTTTATGTACAGTATATAATATATATTTGTTGAAATTTGATATTTTATGTATAGTATGTAATATATATTTGGTGAAATTTTATATATTATGTATAGTATATAATATATATTTGGTGTACTTTCATATTTTATGTACAGTATATAATATATATTTGGTGAAATTTGATATTTTGTATACAGTATATAATATATATTTGTTGAAATTAGATAATTTATGTAAAGTATATAATATATAATTGGTGAAATTTTATATTTTATGTACAGTACATAATATATATTTGGTGTACTTTCTTATTTTATGTACAGTATATAATATATATTTGCTGAAATTTGATATTTTGTATACAGTATATAATATATATTTGTTGAAATTTGATATTTTATGTACAGTATATAATATATATTTTTTGAAATTTCACATTTTATGTACAGTATATAATATATATTTGGTGTACTTTCATATTTTATGTACAGAATATAGTATATATTTGATGACATTTGATATTTTATGTACAGTGTATAATATATATTTGGTGAAATGTTATATTTTATGTACAGTATATGATATATATTTGGTGTACTTTCATATTTTATGTACAGTATATAGTATATATTTGGTGACATTTGATATTTTATGTACAGTGTATAATATATATTTGGTGAAATTTTATATTTTATGTACACTATATAATATAAATTTGGTGTACTTTCATATTTAATGTACAGTATATAGTGTTTATTTGGCGACATTTGATATTTCATATACAGTACATAATATATATTTAATGAAATTTGATATTTTTTGTACAGTATATAATATATAGTTTTTGAAATTTTATATTTTATGTACAGTATATAATATATATTTGGTGTACTTTCATATTTTATGTACAGTACATAGTATATATTTGGTGACATTTGATATTTTATGTACAGTGTATAATATATATTTGGTGAAATTTTATATTTTATGTACAGTATATAATATATATTTGGTGTACTTTCATATTTTATGTACAGTATATAGTATATATTTGGTGACATTTGATAATTTATGTACAGTGTATAATATATATTTGGTGAAATTTTATATTTTATGTACAGTATATAGTATATATTTGTTGTACTTTCATATTTAATGTACAGTATATAGCATATATTTGGTTTCATTTGATATTTTATACACAGTATATACTATATATTTGTTGAAATTTGATATTTTATCTACAGTATATAATATATATTTGGTGAAATTTTATATTTTATGTACAGTATATAATATATATTTGGTGTACTTTCATATTTTATGTACAGTATAGAGTATGTATTTGGTGACATTTGATATTTTATGTACAGTATATAATATATATTTGTTGAAATTTCATATTTTATGTACAGTATATAATATATATTTGTTGAAATTTGATATTTTATGTACAGTATATAATACATATTTGTTGAAATTTGATATTTTATGTACAGTATATAATATATATTTGGTGAAATTTTATATTTTATATACAGTATATAATATATATTTTGTGTACTTTCATATTTTATGTACAGTATATAGCATATATTTGGTGACATTTGATATTTTATGTACAGTATATAATACATATTTGTTGAAATTTGATATTTTATGTATAGTATATAATATATTTTTGGAGAAATTTTATATTTTATGTACAGTATATAATATATATTTGGTGTACTTTCATATTTTATGTACAGTATATAATATATATTTGGTGAAATTTGATATTTTCTATACAGTATATAATATATATTTGTTGAAATTTGATATTTTATGTACAGTATATAATATATATTTTTTGAAATTTTATATTTTATGTACAGTATATAATATATATTTGGTGTACTTTCATATTTTATGTACAGTATATAGTATATATTTGGTGACATTTGATATTTTATGTACAGTGTATAATATATATTTGGTGAAATTTTATATTTTATGTACAGTACATAATATATATTTGGTGTACTTTCATATTTAATGTACAGTATATATTATATATTTGGTGACATTTGATATTTTATATACAGTATATTATATATATTTGTTGAAATTTGATATTTTATGTACAGTATATAATATACATTTGTTGTACTTTCATATTTTATGTGCTGTATATAGTATATATTTGGTGTCATTTGATATTTTATGTACAGTATATAATATATATTTGTTGAAATTTGATATTTTATGTATAGTATGTAATATATATTTGGTGAAATTTTATATTTTATGTACAGTATATAATATATATTGGGTGTACTTTCATATTTTATGTACAGTATATAGTGTATATTTGGTGACATTTGATATTTTATATACAATAAATAAGATATGTTTCTTGAAATTTGATATTTTATGTACAGTATATACTATATATTTGGTGAAATTTGACATTATAGGTACAGTATATAATATATGTTTGGTGAAATTTGATATTTTATATACAGTATATAATATATACTTGGTGAAATTTGATATTTTATGTACAGTATATAATATATATTTTTTGAAATTTTATATTTTATGTACAGTATATAATATATATTTGGTGTACTTTCATATTTTATGTACAGTATATAGTATATATTTGGTGACCTTTGATATTTTATGTACAGTGTATAATATATATTTGGTGAAATTTTATATTTTATGTACAGTATATAATATATATTTGGTGTAGTTTCATATTTTATGTACAGTATATAGTATATATTTGGTGACATTTGATATTTTATATACAATATATAATATATATTTGTTGAAATTTGAAATTTTATGTACAGTATATAATTTATATTTGGTGAAATTTGATATTTTATGTACAGTATATAATGTATATTTGGTGTACTTTCATATTTAATGTACAGTATACAATATATATTTGGTGACATTTCATATTTTATATACAGTATATAATATATATTTTTTGAAATTTGATATTTTATGTACAGTATATAATATATATTTGGTGTACTTTCATATTTTATGTACAGTATATAGTATATATTTGATGACATTTGATATTTTATGTACAGTGTATAATATATATTTGGTGAAATTTTATATTTTATGTACAGTATATGATATATATTTGGTGTACTTTCATATTTTATGTACAGTATATAGTATATATTTGGTGACATTTGATATTTTATGTACAGTGTATAATATATATTTGTTGAAATTTTATATTTTATGTACAGTACATAATACATATTTGGTGTACTTTCATATTTAATGTACAGTATATAGTATATATTTGGTGACATTTGATATTTTATATACAGTATATTATATATATTTGTTGAAATTTGATATTTTATGTACAGTATATAATATACATTTGGTGTACTTTCATATTTTAAGTGCTGTATATAGTATATATTTGGTGTCATTTGATATTTTATGTACAGTATATAATATATATTTGTTGAAATTTGATATTTTATGTATAGTATGTAATATATATTTGGTGAAATTTTATATATTATGTACAGTATATAATATATATTTGGTGTACTTTCATATTTTATGTACAGTATATAATATATATTAGGTGAAATTTGATATTTTGTATACAGTATATAATATATATTTGTTGAAATTTGATAATTTATGTAAAGTATATAATATATAATTGGTGAAATTTTATATTTTATGTACAGTACATAATATATATTTGGTGTACTTTCTTATTTTATGTACAGTATATAATATATATTTGCTGAAATTTGATATTTTGTATACAGTATATAATATATATTTGTTGAAATTTGATATTTTATGTACAGTATATAATATATATTTTTTGAAATTTTACATTTTATGTACAGTATATAATATATATTTGGTGTACTTTCATATTTTATGTACAGAATATAGTATATATTTGATGACATTTGATATTTTATGTACAGTGTATAATATATATTTGGTGAAATGTTATATTTTATGTACAGTATATGATATATATTTGGTGTACTTTCATATTTTATGTACAGTATATAGTATATATTTGGTGACATTTGATATTTTATGTACAGTGTATAATATATATTTGGTGAAATTTTATATTTTATGTACACTATATAATATAAATTTGGTGTACTTTCATATTTAATGTACAGTATATAGTGTTTATTTGGCGACATTTGATATTTGATATACAGTACATAATATATATTTAATGAAATTTGATATTTTTTGTACAGTATATAATATATATTTTTTGAAATTTTATATTTTATGTACAGTATATAATATATATTTGGTGTACTTTCATATTTTATGTACAGTACATAGTATATATTTGGTGACATTTGATATTTTATGTACAGTGTATAATATATATTTGGTGAAATTTTATATTTTATGTACAGTATATAATATATATTTGGTGTACTTTCATATTTTATGTACAGTATATAGTATATATTTGGTGACATTTGATAATTTATGTACAGTGTATAATATATATTTGGTGAAATTTTATATTTTATGTACAGTATATAATATATATTTGTTGTACTTTCATATTTAATGTACAGTATATAGCATATATTTGGTTTCATTTGATATTTTATACACAGTATATACTATATATTTGTTGAAATTTGATATTTTATCTACAGTATATAATATATATTTGGTGAAATTTTATATTTTATGTACAGTATATAATATATATTTGGTGTACTTTCATATTTTATGTACAGTATAGAGTATATATTTGGTGACATTTGATATTTTATGTACAGTATATAATATATATTTGTTGAAATTTGATATTTTATGTACAGTATATAATATATATTTGTTGAAATTTGATATTTTATGTACAGTATATAATACATATTTGTTGAAATTTGATATTTTATGTACAGTATATAATATATATTTGGTGAAATTTTATATTTTATATACAGTATATAATATATATTTTGTGTACTTTCATATTTTATGTACAGTATATAGCATATATTTGGTGACATTTGATATTTTATGTACAGTATATAATACATATTTGTTGAAATTTGATATTTTATGTATAGTATATAATATATTTTTGGAGAAATTTTATATTTTATGTACAGTATATAATATATATTTGGTGTACTTTCATATATTATGTACAGTATATAATATATATTTGGTGAAATTTGATATTTTCTATACAGTATATAATATATATTTGGTGAAATTTGATATTTTATGTACAGTATATAATGTATATTTGGTGTACTTTCATATTTTATGTACAGTATAAAATATATACTTGATGTACTTTCAAGTTTTATGTGCAGTATATAATAAATATTTGGGGTTCCTTCATATTTTATGTACAGTATATAATATATATTTTGTGAAATTTGATATTTCATCTACTGTATATAAGATATCGTTGGTGAAATTTGATATTTTATGTACAGTATATGATATATAATTGGTGTACTTTCATATTTTACTTGCAGTATATAATACCTATTTGGTGTACTTTGATATTTTATGTACAGTGCATAATATATAGGTGTAGTTTCATATTTTATGTACAGTATATGGTATATAATTCCTGAAATTTGATATTATATGTACAGTATATGATATGTATTTGGTGTAATTTGATATTATATGTACAATATATAATATGTATTTGGTGAAATTTTATATTTTATGTACAGTATATAATATATATTTGGTGTACTTTCATATTTTATGTACAGTATATAGTATATATTAGGTGAAATTTGATTTTTTATGTACATTATATAACAGATATTTGGTGAAATGTGATATTATATGTACAGTATATTATGTTTTTGGTGAAATTTGATATTTTATGTACAGTATATAAGATATATTTGGTGAAATTTTATATTTTATAAACAGTATATATTGTATATTTTGTGTACTTTCATATTTTATGTACAGTGTATAGAATATATTTGGTGACATTTGATATTTTATGTACAGTATGTAATATAAATTTGTTGAAATTTGATATTTTATGTACAGTATGTAATATATATTTGGTGTACTTTCATATTTTAAGTACAGTATAAAATATATACTTGATGTAGTTTCATATTTCATGTACAGAAAATAATATATATTTGTTGAAATTTGTTATTTTATGTACAGTATATAATATATATTTGGTGAAATTTGATATTATAGGTACAGTATATAATATATATTTGGTGAAATTTGATATTTTTTGAACTGTATATAATATATATTTGGTGAAATTTCATACTTTATGTACAGTATAAAACATATATTTGGTGAAATTTGATATTTTATGTACAGTATATAATATATATTTGGTGTACTATCATATTTTATGTGCAGTATAAAATATATACTTGATGTACTTTCATATTTTATGTAAGAAAATAATACATATTTGTTGAAATTTGATATTTTATGTACAGTATATAATTTATATTTGGTGCAATTTTATATTTTATGTACTCTATATCATATATATTTGGTGTACTTACCAGTTTTATGTACAGTATATGATATATATTTGGTGAAATTTGATATTATAGGTACACTATATAATATATATTTGGTGAAATTTGATATTTTACTTACAGTATATAATATATATTTGCTGTATTTTCATATTTTATGTACAGTATATAATATATATTTGGTGACATTTGATATTTTATGAACAATATGTAAGATATGTTTGTTGAAATTTGAAATTTTGTGTACAGTATATAATATATATTTGGTGAAATTTGATGTTATAAGTACAGTATATAATATATATTTGGTGAAATTTGATATTTAATGTACAGTATATAATATATATTTGGTGAAATTTGATATTTTATGTACAGTATATAAGATATATTTGGTGAAATTTGATATTTTATATACTATATATATATTTGGTGTACTTTCCTATTTTATGTACATATATAGTATATATTTGGTGAAATTCGATATTTTTTGCACAGTACATAGTAGATATTTGGTGAAATTTGATATTATATGTACAGTATATAGTATACTTTGGGTTAAATTTGATATTTTGTGTACAGTATATAATATATATTTGGTGAAATTTGATATTTTATGTACAGCATATAATATATATTTCGTGAAATTTGATATTTTATATACAGTATGTAATATATATTTGGTGTACTTTCATATTTTATGTACAGTATAAAATATATACCTGATGTACTTTCAAGTTTTATGTGCAGTATATAATAAATATTTGGGGTGCTTACTTATTTTATGTACAGTATATAATACATATTTTGTGAAATTTGATATTTCATCTACTGTATATAAGATATAGTTGGTGAAATTTGATATTTTATCTACAGTATATGATATATAATTGGTGTACTTTCATATTTTACTTGCAGTTTATAACACATATTTGGTGTACTTTCATATTTTATGTACAGTATATAGTATATATTTGTTGACATTTGATATTTTATGTACGGTATATAATATATATTTGTTGAAATTTGATATTTTATGTAAAGTATATAATATATATTTGGTGAAATTTTATATTTTATGTACACTAGATACTATATATTTGGTGTACTTTCATATTTTATGTACAGTATATAGTATATATTTGGTGACATTTGATATTTTATGTACAGTATATAATATATATTTGGTGAAATTTGATATTTCACACACAGTATATAATATATATTTGATGAAATTTGAGATTTTATGTACGGTATATGATATATATTTGGTGTACTTTCATATTTTACTTATAGTATATAATATATATTTGGTGTACTTTGATATTTTATGCACAGTATATAATATATATTGGTGTAGTTTCATACTTTATGTAGAGTATATAGTATATAATTGCTGAAATTTGATATTTTATATACAGTATATAATATGTATTTTGTGTAATCTGATATTATATGTAAAGTATATAATATATATTTGGTGAAATTTTATATTTTATATAAAGTATATAACATATATTTGGTGTAATTTCATATTTTATGTACAGTATATAGTATATATTTGGTGACATTTGATATTTTATGTACAGTATATAATATATATTTGCTGAAATTTGATATTTTATTTACAGTAAATAATATATATTTGGTGAAATTTTATATTTTATGTACAGTGTATAATATATATTTGGTGTACTTTCATATTTTATGTACAGTATATAGTATATAGTTGGTGACATTAGATATTTTATGTACAGTAGATAATATATATTTGTTGAAATTTGACATTTTATATACAGTATATAATATATATTTGGTGAAATTTTATATTTTACTTACAGTATATAATATATATTTGGTGTATTTTCATATTTTATGTACAGTCTATAATATATATATGGTGACATTTGATATTTTATCAACAATATGTAAGATATGTTTGTTGAAATTTGATATTTTATGTACAGTATATAATATATATTTGGTGAAATTTGATATTATAGGTACAGTATATAATATATATTTGGTGAAATTTGATATTTTATGTACGGTATATAATATATATTTGGTGAAATTTGATATTTTATGTACAGTATATAATATATATTTGGTGAAATTTGACATTTTATGTACAGTATATATATATTTGGTGTACTTTCATATTTTATGTACAGTATATAGTATATATTTGGTGAAATTTGATATTTTTTGCACAGTATATAGCAGATATTTGGTGAAATTTGATATTATATGTACAGTATATAATATACTTTGGGTTAAATTTGATATTTTGTCTACATTATATAATATATATTTGGTGAAATTTGATATTTTATGTACAGTATATAATATATACTTGGTGAAATTTGATATTTTATATACAGTATTTAATATATATTTGGTGTACTTTCATATTTTATGTACAGTATAAAATATATACTTGATGTACTTTCATATTTTATGTACAGCAAATAATACATATTTGTTGTATTTTGATATTTTATATACAGTATATAATATATATTTGGCGAAATTTGATATTAATTGTACAGTATATAATATATATTTGGTGAAATTTGATATTTTATGTACAGTATGTAAAATATATTTGGTGAAATTTGATATTTTATGTACAGTATATAATATATATTTGGTGTACTTTCATATTTTATGTACAGTATAAAATATATACTTGATGTACTTTCAAGTTTTATGTGCAGTATATAATAAATATTTGGGGTTCCTTCATATTTTATGTACAGTATATAATATATATTTTGTGAAATTTGATATTTCATCTACTGTATATAAGATATCGTTGGTGAAATTTGATATTTTATGTACAGTATATGATATATAATTGGTGTACTTTCATATTTTACTTGCAGTATATAATACCTATTTGGTGTACTTTGATATTTTATGTACAGTGCATAATATATAGGTGTAGTTTCATATTTTATGTACAGTATATGGTATATAATTCCTGAAATTTGATATTATATGTACAGTATATGATATGTATTTGGTGTAATTTGATATTATATGTACAATATATAATATGTATTTGGTGAAATTTTATATTTTATGTACAGTATATAATATATATTTGGTGTACTTTCATATTTTATGTACAGTATATAGTATATATTAGGTGAAATTTGATTTTTTATGTACATTATATAACAGATATTTGGTGAAATGTGATATTATATGTACAGTATATTATGTTTTTGGTGAAATTTGATATTTTATGTACAGTATATAAGATATATTTGGTGAAATTTTATATTTTATAAACAGTATATATTGTATATTTTGTGTACTTTCATATTTTATGTACAGTGTATAGAATATATTTGGTGACATTTGATATTTTATGTACAGTATGTAATATAAATTTGTTGAAATTTGATATTTTATGTACAGTATGTAATATATATTTGGTGTACTTTCATACTTTAAGTACAGTATAAAATATATACTTGATGTAGTTTCATATTTCATGTACAGAAAATAATATATATTTGTTGAAATTTGTTATTTTATGTACAGTATATAATATATATTTGGTGAAATTTGATATTATAGGTACAGTATATAATATATATTTGGCGAAATTTGATATTTTTTGAACTGTATATAATATATATTTGGTGAAATTTCATACTTTATGTACAGTATAAAACATATATTTGGTGAAATTTGATATTTTATGTACAGTATATAATATATATTTGGTGTACTATCATATTTTATGTGCAGTATAAAATATATACTTGATGTACTTTCATATTTTATGTAAGAAAATAATACATATTTGTTGAAATTTGATATTTTATGTACAGTATATAATTTATATTTGGTGCAATTTTATATTTTATGTACTCTATATCATATATATTTGGTGTACTTACCAGTTTTATGTACAGTATATGATATATATTTGGTGAAATTTGATATTATAGGTACACCATATAATATATATTTGGTGAAATTTGATATTTTACTTACAGTATATAATATATATTTGCTGTATTTTCATATTTTATGTACAGTATATAATATATATTTGGTGACATTTGATATTTTATGAACAATATGTAAGATATGTTTGTTGAAATTTGAAATTTTGTGTACAGTATATAATATATATTTGGTGAAATTTGATGTTATAAGTACAGTATATAATATATATTTGGTGAAATTTGATATTTAATGTACAGTATATAATATATATTTGGTGAAATTTGATATTTTATGTACAGTATATAAGATATATTTGGTGAAATTTGATATTTTATATACTATATATATATTTGGTGTACTTTCCTATTTTATGTACATATATAGTATATATTTGGTGAAATTCGATATTTTTTGCACAGTACATAGTAGATATTTGGTGAAATTTGATATTATATGTACAGTATATAGTATACTTTGGGTTAAATTTGATATTTTGTGTACAGTATATAATATATATTTGGTGAAATTTGATATTTTATGTACAGTATATAATATATATTTCGTGAAATTTGATATTTTATATACAGTATGTAATATATATTTGGTGTACTTTCATATTTTATGTACAGTATAAAATATATACCTGATGTACTTTCAAGTTTTATGTGCAGTATATAATAAATATTTGGGGTGCTTACTTATTTTATGTACAGTATATAATACATATTTTGTGAAATTTGATATTTCATCTACTGTATATAAGATATAGTTGGTGAAATTTGATATTTTATCTACAGTATATGATATATAATTGGTGTACTTTCATATTTTACTTGCAGTTTATAACACATATTTGGTGTACTTTCATATTTTATGTACAGTATATAGTATATATTTGTTGACATTTGATATTTTATGTACGGTATATAATATATATTTGTTGAAATTTGATATTTTATGTAAAGTATATAATATATATTTGGTGAAATTTTATATTTTATGTACACTAGATACTATATATTTGGTGTACTTTCATATTTTGTGTACAGTACATAGTATATATTTGGTGACATTTGATATTTTATGTACAATATATAAGATATGTTTGTTGAAATTTGATATTTTATGTACAGTATATAATATATATTTGGTGAAATTTGATATTTTATGTACAGTATATAATATATATTTGGTGAAATTTGATAATTTAGGTACAGTATAAAAGATATATTTGGTGAAATTTGATATTTTATGTACAGTATATAATATATATTTGGTGAAATTTGATATTTCACCCACAGTATATAATATATATTTGATGAAATTTGAGATTTTATGTACGGTATATGATATATATTTGGTGTACTTTCATATTTTACTTATAGTATATAATATATATTTGGTGTACTTTGATATTTTATGCACAGTATATAATATATATTGGTGTAGTTTCATACTTTATGTAGAGTATATAGTATATAATTGCTGAAATTTGATATTTTATATACAGTATATAATATGTATTTTGTGTAATCTGATATTATATGTAAAGTATATAATATATATTTGGTGAAATTTTATATTTTATATAAAGTATATAACATATATTTGGTGTAATTTCATATTTTATGTACAGTATATAGTATATATTTGGTGACATTTGATATTTTATGTACAGTATATAATATATATTTGCTGAAATTTGATATTTTATTTACAGTAAATAATATATATTTGGTGAAATTTTATATTTTATGTACAGTGTATAATATATATTTGGTGTACTTTCATATTTTATGTACAGTATATAGTATATAGTTGGTGACATTAGATATTTTATGTACAGTAGATAATATATATTTGTTGAAATTTGACATTTTATATACAGTATATAATATATATTTGGTGAAATTTTATATTTTACTTACAGTATATAATATATATTTGGTGTATTTTCATATTTTATGTACAGTCTATAATATATATATGGTGACATTTGATATTTTATCAACAATATGTAAGATATGTTTGTTGAAATTTGATATTTTATGTACAGTATATAATATATATTTGGTGAAATTTGATATTATAGGTACAGTATATAATATATATTTGGTGAAATTTGATATTTTATGTACGGTATATAATATATATTTGGTGAAATTTGATATTTTATGTACAGTATATAATATATATTTGGTGAAATTTGACATTTTATGTACAGTATATATATATTTGGTGTACTTTCATATTTTATGTACAGTATATAGTATATATTTGGTGAAATTTGATATTTTTTGCACAGTATATAGCAGATATTTGGTGAAATTTGATATTATATGTACAGTATATAATATACTTTGGGTTAAATTTGATATTTTGTCTACATTATATAATATATATTTGGTGAAATTTGATATTTTATGTACAGTATATAACATATACTTGGTGAAATTTGATATTTTATATACAGTATTTAATATATATTTGGTGTACTTTCATATTTTATGTACAGTATAAAATATATACTTGATGTACTTTCATATTTTATGTACAGCAAATAATACATATTTGTTGTATTTTGATATTTTATATACAGTATATAATATATATTTGGCGAAATTTGATATTAATTGTACAGTATATAATATATATTTGTTGAAATTTGATATTTTATGTACAGTATGTAATATATATTTGGTGTACTTTCATATTTTAAGTACAGTATAAAATATATACTTGATGTAGTTTCATATTTCATGTACAGAAAATAATATATATTTGTTGAAATTTGTTATTTTATGTACAGTATATAATATATATTTGGTGAAATTTGATATTATAGGTACAGTATATAATATATATTTGGTGAAATTTGATATTTTTTGAACTGTATATAATATATATTTGGTGAAATTTCATACCTTATGTACAGTATAAAACATATATTTGGTGAAATTTGATATTTTATGTACAGTATATAATATATATTTGGTGTACTATCATATTTTATGTGCAGTATAAAATATATACTTGATGTACTTTCATATTTTATGTAAGAAAATAATACATATTTGTTGAAATTTGATATTTTATGTACAGTATATAATTTATATTTGGTGCAATTTTATATTTTATGTACTCTATATCATATATATTTGGTGTACTTACCAGTTTTATGTACAGTATATGATATATATTTGGTGAAATTTGATATTATAGGTACACTATATAATATATATTTGGTGAAATTTGATATTTTACTTACAGTATATAATATATATTTGCTGTATTTTCATATTTTATGTACAGTATATAATATATATTTGGTGACATTTGATATTTTATGAACAATATGTAAGATATGTTTGTTGAAATTTGAAATTTTGTGTACAGTATATAATATATATTTGGTGAAATTTGATGTTATAAGTACAGTATATAATATATATTTGGTGAAATTTGATATTTAATGTACAGTATATAATATATATTTGGTGAAATTTGATATTTTATGTACAGTATATAAGATATATTTGGTGAAATTTGATATTTTATATACTATATATATATTTGGTGTACTTTCCTATTTTATGTACATATATAGTATATATTTGGTGAAATTCGATATTTTTTGCACAGTACATAGTAGATATTTGGTGAAATTTGATATTATATGTACAGTATATAGTATACTTTGGGTTAAATTTGATATTTTGTGTACAGTATATAATATATATTTGGTGAAATTTGATATTTTATGTACAGCATATAATATATATTTCGTGAAATTTGATATTTTATATACAGTATGTAATATATATTTGGTGTACTTTCATATTTTATGTACAGTATAAAATATATACCTGATGTACTTTCAAGTTTTATGTGCAGTATATAATAAATATTTGGGGTGCTTACTTATTTTATGTACAGTATATAATACATATTTTGTGAAATTTGATATTTCATCTACTGTATATAAGATATAGTTGGTGAAATTTGATATTTTATCTACAGTATATGATATATAATTGGTGTACTTTCATATTTTACTTGCAGTTTATAACACATATTTGGTGTACTTTCATATTTTATGTACAGTATATAGTATATATTTGTTGACTTTTGATATTTTATGTACGGTATATAATATATATTTGTTGAAATTTGATATTTTATGTAAAGTATATAATATATATTTGGTGAAATTTTATATTTTATGTACACTAGATACTATATATTTGGTGTACTTTCATATTTTATGTACAGTATATAGTATATATTTGGTGACATTTGATATTTTATGTACAGTATATAATATATATTTGGTGAAATTTGATATTTCACACACAGTATATAATATATATTTGATGAAATTTGAGATTTTATGTACGGTATATGATATATATTTGGTGTACTTTCATATTTTACTTATAGTATATAATATATATTTGGTGTACTTTGATATTTTATGCACAGTATATAATATATATTGGTGTAGTTTCATACTTTATGTAGAGTATATAGTATATAATTGCTGAAATTTGATATTTTATATACAGTATATAATATGTATTTTGTGTAATCTGATATTATATGTAAAGTATATAATATATATTTGGTGAAATTTTATATTTTATATAAAGTATATAACATATATTTGGTGTAATTTCATATTTTATGTACAGTATATAGTATATATTTGGTGACATTTGATATTTTATGTACAGTATATAATATATATTTGCTGAAATTTGATATTTTATTTACAGTAAATAATATATATTTGGTGAAATTTTATATTTTATGTACAGTGTATAATATATATTTGGTGTACTTTCATATTTTATGTACAGTATATAGTATATAGTTGGTGACATTAGATATTTTATGTACAGTAGATAATATATATTTGTTGAAATTTGACATTTTATATACAGTATATAATATATATTTGGTGAAATTTTATATTTTACTTACAGTATATAATATATATTTGGTGTATTTTCATATTTTATGTACAGTCTATAATATATATATGGTGACATTTGATATTTTATCAACAATATGTAAGATATGTTTGTTGAAATTTGATATTTTATGTACAGTATATAATATATATTTGGTGAAATTTGATATTATAGGTACAGTATATAATATATATTTGGTGAAATTTGATATTTTATGTACGGTATATAATATATATTTGGTGAAATTTGATATTTTATGTACAGTATATAATATATATTTAGTGAAATTTGACATTTTATGTACAGTATATATATATTTGGTGTACTTTCATATTTTATGTACAGTATATAGTATATATTTGGTGAAATTTGATATTTTTTGCACAGTATATAGCAGATATTTGGTGAAATTTGATATTATATGTACAGTATATAATATACTTTGGGTTAAATTTGATATTTTGTCTACATTATATAATATATATTTGGTGAAATTTGATATTTTATGTACAGTATATAATATATACTTGGTGAAATTTGATATTTTATATACAGTATTTAATATATATTTGGTGTACTTTCATATTTTATGTACAGTATAAAATATATACTTGATGTACTTTCATATTTTATGTACAGCAAATAATACATATTTGTTGTATTTTGATATTTTATATACAGTATATAATATATATTTGGCGAAATTTGATATTAATTGTACAGTATATAATATATATTTGGTGAAATTTGATATTTTATGTACAGTATGTAAAATATATTTGGTGAAATTTGATATTTTATGTACAGTATATAATATATATTTGGTGTACTTTCATATTTTATGTACAGTATAAAATATATACTTGATGTACTTTCAAGTTTTATGTGCAGTATATAATAAATATTTGGGGTTCCTTCATATTTTATGTACAGTATATAATATATATTTTGTGAAATTTGATATTTCATCTACTGTATATAAGATATCGTTGGTGAAATTTGATATTTTATGTACAGTATATGATATATAATTGGTGTACTTTCATATTTTACTTGCAGTATATAATACCTATTTGGTGTACTTTGATATTTTATGTACAGTGCATAATATATAGGTGTAGTTTCATATTTTATGTACAGTATATGGTATATAATTCCTGAAATTTGATATTATATGTACAGTATATGATATGTATTTGGTGTAATTTGATATTATATGTACAATATATAATATGTATTTGGTGAAATTTTATATTTTATGTACAGTATATAATATATATTTGGTGTACTTTCATATTTTATGTACAGTATATAGTATATATTAGGTGAAATTTGATTTTTTATGTACATTATATAACAGATATTTGGTGAAATGTGATATTATATGTACAGTATATTATGTTTTTCGTGAAATTTGATATTTTATGTACAGTATATAAGATATATTTGGTGAAATTTTATATTTTATAAACAGTATATATTGTATATTTTGTGTACTTTCATATTTTATGTACAGTGTATAGAATATATTTGGTGACATTTGATATTTTATGTACAGTATGTAATATAAATTTGTTGAAATTTGATATTTTATGTACAGTATGTAATATATATTTGGTGTACTTTCATACTTTAAGTACAGTATAAAATATATACTTGATGTAGTTTCATATTTCATGTACAGAAAATAATATATATTTGTTGAAATTTGTTATTTTATGTACAGTATATAATATATATTTGGTGAAATTTGATATTATAGGTACAGTATATAATATATATTTGGCGAAATTTGATATTTTTTGAACTGTATATAATATATATTTGGTGAAATTTCATACTTTATGTACAGTATAAAACATATATTTGGTGAAATTTGATATTTTATGTACAGTATATAATATATATTTGGTGTACTATCATATTTTATGTGCAGTATAAAATATATACTTGATGTACTTTCATATTTTATGTAAGAAAATAATACATATTTGTTGAAATTTGATATTTTATGTACAGTATATAATTTATATTTGGTGCAATTTTATATTTTATGTACTCTATATCATATATATTTGGTGTACTTACCAGTTTTATGTACAGTATATGATATATATTTGGTGAAATTTGATATTATAGGTACACTATATAATATATATTTGGTGAAATTTGATATTTTACTTACAGTATATAATATATATTTGCTGTATTTTCATATTTTATGTACAGTATATAATATATATTTGGTGACATTTGATATTTTATGAACAATATGTAAGATATGTTTGTTGAAATTTGAAATTTTGTGTACAGTATATAATATATATTTGGTGAAATTTGATGTTATAAGTACAGTATATAATATATATTTGGTGAAATTTGATATTTAATGTACAGTATATAATATATATTTGGTGAAATTTGATATTTTATGTACAGTATATAAGATATATTTGGTGAAATTTGATATTTTATATACTATATATATATTTGGTGTACTTTCCTATTTTATGTACATATATAGTATATATTTGGTGAAATTCGATATTTTTTGCACAGTACATAGTAGATATTTGGTGAAATTTGATATTATATGTACAGTATATAGTATACTTTGGGTTAAATTTGATATTTTGTGTACAGTATATAATATATATTTGGTGAAATTTGATATTTTATGTACAGTATATAATATATATTTCGTGAAATTTGATATTTTATATACAGTATGTAATATATATTTGGTGTACTTTCATATTTTATGTACAGTATAAAATATATACCTGATGTACTTTCAAGTTTTATGTGCAGTATATAATAAATATTTGGGGTGCTTACTTATTTTATGTACAGTATATAATACATATTTTGTGAAATTTGATATTTCATCTACTGTATATAAGATATAGTTGGTGAAATTTGATATTTTATCTACAGTATATGATATATAATTGGTGTACTTTCATATTTTACTTGCAGTTTATAACACATATTTGGTGTACTTTCATATTTTATGTACAGTATATAGTATATATTTGTTGACATTTGATATTTTATGTACGGTATATAATATATATTTGTTGAAATTTGATATTTTATGTAAAGTATATAATATATATTTGGTGAAATTTTATATTTTATGTACACTAGATACTATATATTTGGTGTACTTTCATATTTTGTGTACAGTACATAGTATATATTTGGTGACATTTGATATTTTATGTACAATATATAAGATATGTTTGTTGAAATTTGATATTTTATGTACAGTATATAATATATATTTGGTGAAATTTGATATTTTATGTACAGTATATAATATATATTTGGTGAAATTTGATAATTTAGGTACAGTATAAAAGATATATTTGGTGAAATTTGATATTTTATGTACAGTATATAATATATATTTGGTGAAATTTGATATTTCACACACAGTATATAATATATATTTGATGAAATTTGAGATTTTATGTACGGTATATGATATATATTTGGTGTACTTTCATATTTTACTTATAGTATATAATATATATTTGGTGTACTTTGATATTTTATGCACAGTATATAATATATATTGGTGTAGTTTCATACTTTATGTAGAGTATATAGTATATAATTGCTGAAATTTGATATTTTATATACAGTATATAATATGTATTTTGTGTAATCTGATATTATATGTAAAGTATATAATATATATTTGGTGAAATTTTATATTTTATATAAAGTATATAACATATATTTGGTGTAATTTCATATTTTATGTACAGTATATAGTATATATTTGGTGACATTTGATATTTTATGTACAGTATATAATATATATTTGCTGAAATTTGATATTTTATTTACAGTAAATAATATATATTTGGTGAAATTTTATATTTTATGTACAGTGTATAATATATATTTGGTGTACTTTCATATTTTATGTACAGTATATAGTATATAGTTGGTGACATTAGATATTTTATGTACAGTAGATAATATATATTTGTTGAAATTTGACATTTTATATACAGTATATAATATATATTTGGTGAAATTTTATATTTTACTTACAGTATATAATATATATTTGGTGTATTTTCATATTTTATGTACAGTCTATAATATATATATGGTGACATTTGATATTTTATCAACAATATGTAAGATATGTTTGTTGAAATTTGATATTTTATGTACAGTATATAATATATATTTGGTGAAATTTGATATTATAGGTACAGTATATAATATATATTTGGTGAAATTTGATATTTTATGTACGGTATATAATATATATTTGGTGAAATTTGATATTTTATGTACAGTATATAATATATATTTGGTGAAATTTGACATTTTATGTACAGTATATATATATTTGGTGTACTTTCATATTTTATGTACAGTATATAGTATATATTTGGTGAAATTTGATATTTTTTGCACAGTATATAGCAGATATTTGGTGAAATTTGATATTATATGTACAGTATATAATATACTTTGGGTTAAATTTGATATTTTGTCTACATTATATAATATATATTTGGTGAAATTTGATATTTTATGTACAGTATATAACATATACTTGGTGAAATTTGATATTTTATATACAGTATTTAATATATATTTGGTGTACTTTCATATTTTATGTACAGTATAAAATATATACTTGATGTACTTTCATATTTTATGTACAGCAAATAATACATATTTGTTGTATTTTGATATTTTATATACAGTATATAATATATATTTGGCGAAATTTGATATTAATTGTACAGTATATAATATATATTTGGTGAAATTTGATATTTTATGTACAGTATGTAAAATATATTTGGTGAAATTTGATATTTTATGTACAGTATATAATATATATTTGGTGTACTTTCATATTTTATGTACAGTATAAAATATATACTTGATGTACTTTCAAGTTTTATGTGCAGTATATAATAAATATTTGGGGTTCCTTCATATTTTATGTACAGTATATAATATATATTTTGTGAAATTTGATATTTCATCTACTGTATATAAGATATCGTTGGTGAAATTTGATATTTTATGTACAGTATATGATATATAATTGGTGTACTTTCATATTTTACTTGCAGTATATAATACCTATTTGGTGTACTTTGATATTTTATGTACAGTGCATAATATATAGGTGTAGTTTCATATTTTATGTACAGTATATGGTATATAATTCCTGAAATTTGATATTATATGTACAGTATATGATATGTATTTGGTGTAATTTGATATTATATGTACAATATATAATATGTATTTGGTGAAATTTTATATTTTATGTACAGTATATAATATATATTTGGTGTACTTTCATATTTTATGTACAGTATATAGTATATATTAGGTGAAATTTGATTTTTTATGTACATTATATAACAGATATTTGGTGAAATGTGATATTATATGTACAGTATATTATGTTTTTGGTGAAATTTGATATTTTATGTACAGTATATAAGATATATTTGGTGAAATTTTATATTTTATAAACAGTATATATTGTATATTTTGTGTACTTTCATATTTTATGTACAGTGTATAGAATATATTTGGTGACATTTGATATTTTATGTACAGTATGTAATATAAATTTGTTGAAATTTGATATTTTATGTACAGTATGTAATATATATTTGGTGTACTTTCATACTTTAAGTACAGTATAAAATATATACTTGATGTAGTTTCATATTTCATGTACAGAAAATAATATATATTTGTTGAAATTTGTTATTTTATGTACAGTATATAATATATATTTGGTGAAATTTGATATTATAGGTACAGTATATAATATATATTTGGTGAAATTTGATATTTTTTGAACTGTATATAATATATATTTGGTGAAATTTCATACTTTATGTACAGTATAAAACATATATTTGGTGAAATTTGATATTTTATGTACAGTATATAATATATATTTGGTGTACTATCATATTTTATGTGCAGTATAAAATATATACTTGATGTACTTTCATATTTTATGTAAGAAAATAATACATATTTGTTGAAATTTGATATTTTATGTACAGTATATAATTTATATTTGGTGCAATTTTATATTTTATGTACTCTATATCATATATATTTGGTGTACTTACCAGTTTTATGTACAGTATATGATATATATTTGGTGAAATTTGATATTATAGGTACACTATATAATATATATTTGGTGAAATTTGATATTTTACTTACAGTATATAATATATATTTGCTGTATTTTCATATTTTATGTACAGTATATAATATATATTTGGTGACATTTGATATTTTATGAACAATATGTAAGATATGTTTGTTGAAATTTGAAATTTTGTGTACAGTATATAATATATATTTGGTGAAATTTGATGTTATAAGTACAGTATATAATATATATTTGGTGAAATTTGATATTTAATGTACAGTATATAATATATATTTGGTGAAATTTGATATTTTATGTACAGTATATAAGATATATTTGGTGAAATTTGATATTTTATATACTATATATATATTTGGTGTACTTTCCTATTTTATGTACATATATAGTATATATTTGGTGAAATTCGATATTTTTTGCACAGTACATAGTAGATATTTGGTGAAATTTGATATTATATGTACAGTATATAGTATACTTTGGGTTAAATTTGATATTTTGTGTACAGTATATAATATATATTTGGTGAAATTTGATATTTTATGTACAGTATATAATATATATTTCGTGAAATTTGATATTTTATATACAGTATGTAATATATATTTGGTGTACTTTCATATTTTATGTACAGTATAAAATATATACCTGATGTACTTTCAAGTTTTATGTGCAGTATATAATAAATATTTGGGGTGCTTACTTATTTTATGTACAGTATATAATACATATTTTGTGAAATTTGATATTTCATCTACTGTATATAAGATATAGTTGGTGAAATTTGATATTTTATCTACAGTATATGATATATAATTGGTGTACTTTCATATTTTACTTGCAGTTTATAACACATATTTGGTGTACTTTCATATTTTATGTACAGTATATAGTATATATTTGTTGACATTTGATATTTTATGTACGGTATATAATATATATTTGTTGAAATTTGATATTTTATGTAAAGTATATAATATATATTTGGTGAAATTTTATATTTTATGTACACTAGATACTATATATTTGGTGTACTTTCATATTTTGTGTACAGTACATAGTATATATTTGGTGACATTTGATATTTTATGTACAATATATAAGATATGTTTGTTGAAATTTGATATTTTATGTACAGTGTATAATATATATTTGGTGAAATTTGATATTTTATGTACAGTATATAATATATATTTGGTGAAATTTGATAATTTAGGTACAGTATAAAAGATATATTTGGTGAAATTTGATATTTTATGTACAGTATATAATATATATTTGGTGAAATTTGATATTTCACACACAGTATATAATATATATTTGATGAAATTTGAGATTTTATGTACGGTATATGATATATATTTGGTGTACTTTCATATTTTACTTATAGTATATAATATATATTTGGTGTACTTTGATATTTTATGCACAGTATATAATATATATTGGTGTAGTTTCATACTTTATGTAGAGTATATAGTATATAATTGCTGAAATTTGATATTTTATATACAGTATATAATATGTATTTTGTGTAATCTGATATTATATGTAAAGTATATAATATATATTTGGTGAAATTTTATATTTTATATAAAGTATATAACATATATTTGGTGTAATTTCATATTTTATGTACAGTATATAGTATATATTTGGTGACATTTGATATTTTATGTACAGTATATAATATATATTTGCTGAAATTTGATATTTTATTTACAGTAAATAATATATATTTGGTGAAATTTTATATTTTATGTACAGTGTATAATATATATTTGGTGTACTTTCATATTTTATGTACAGTAGATAGTATATAGTTGGTGACATTAGATATTTCATGTACAGTAGATAATATATATTTGTTGAAATTTGACATTTTATATACAGTATATAATATATATTTGGTGAAATTTTATATTTTACTTACAGTATATAATATATATTTGGTGTATTTTCATATTTTATGTACAGTCTATAATATATATATGGTGACATTTGATATTTTATCAACAATATGTAAGATATGTTTGTTGAAATTTGATATTTTATGTACAGTATATAATATATATTTGGTGAAATTTGATATTATAGGTACAGTATATAATATATATTTGGTGAAATTTGATATTTTATGTACGGTATATAATATATATTTGGTGAAATTTGATATTTTATGTACAGTATATAATATATATTTGGTGAAATTTGACATTTTATGTACAGTATATATATATTTGGTGTACTTTCATATTTTATGTACAGTATATAGTATATATTTGGTGAAATTTGATATTTTTTGCACAGTATATAGCAGATATTTGGTGAAATTTGATATTATATGTACAGTATATAATATACTTTGGGTTAAATTTGATATTTTGTCTACATTATATAATATATATTTGGTGAAATTTGATATTTTATGTACAGTATATACTATATACTTGGTGAAATTTGATATTTTATATACAGTATTTAATATATATTTGGTGTACTTTCATATTTTATGTACAGTATAAAATATATACTTGATGTACTTTCATATTTTATGTACAGCAAATAATACATATTTGTTGTATTTTGATATTTTATATACAGTATATAATATATATTTGGCGAAATTTGATATTAATTGTACAGTATATAATATATATTTGGTGAAATTTGATATTTTATGTACAGTATGTAAAATATATTTGGTGAAATTTGATATTTTATGTACAGTATATAATATATATTTGGTGTACTTTCATATTTTATGTACAGTATAAAATATATACTTGATGTACTTTCAAGTTTTATGTGCAGTATATAATAAATATTTGGGGTTCCTTCATATTTTATGTACAGTATATAATATATATTTTGTGAAATTTGATATTTCATCTACTGTATATAAGATATCGTTGGTGAAATTTGATATTTTATGTACAGTATATGATATATAATTGGTGTACTTTCATATTTTACTTGCAGTATATAATACCTATTTGGTGTACTTTGATATTTTATGTACAGTGCATAATATATAGGTGTAGTTTCATATTTTATGTACAGTATATGGTATATAATTCCTGAAATTTGATATTATATGTACAGTATATGATATGTATTTGGTGTAATTTGATATTATATGTACAATATATAATATGTATTTGGTGAAATTTTATATTTTATGTACAGTATATAATATATGTTTGGTGTACTTTCATATTTTATGTACAGTATATAGTATATATTAGGTGAAATTTGATTTTTTATGTACATTATATAACAGATATTTGGTGAAATGTGATATTATATGTACAGTATATTATGTTTTTGGTGAAATTTGATATTTTATGTACAGTATATAAGATATATTTGGTGAAATTTTATATTTTATAAACAGTATATATTGTATATTTTGTGTACTTTCATATTTTATGTACAGTGTATAGAATATATTTGGTGACATTTGATATTTTATGTACAGTATGTAATATAAATTTGTTGAAATTTGATATTTTATGTACAGTATGTAATATATATTTGGTGTACTTTCATATTTTAAGTACAGTATAAAATATATACTTGATGTAGTTTCATATTTCATGTACAGAAAATAATATATATTTGTTGAAATTTGTTATTTTATGTACAGTATATAATATATATTTGGTGAAATTTGATATTATAGGTACAGTATATAATATATATTTGGTGAAATTTGATATTTTTTGAACTGTATATAATATATATGTGGTGAAATTTCATACTTTATGTACAGTATAAAACATATATTTGGTGAAATTTGATATTTTATGTACAGTATATAATATATATTTGGTGTACTATCATATTTTATGTGCAGTATAAAATATATACTTGATGTACTTTCATATTTTATGTAAGAAAATAATACATATTTGTTGAAATTTGATATTTTATGTACAGTATATAATTTATATTTGGTGCAATTTTATATTTTATGTACTCTATATCATATATATTTGGTGTACTTACCAGTTTTATGTACAGTATATGATATATATTTGGTGAAATTTGATATTATAGGTACACTATATAATATATATTTGGTGAAATTTGATATTTTACTTACAGTATATAATATATATTTGCTGTATTTTCATATTTTATGTACAGTATATAATATATATTTGGTGACATTTGATATTTTATGAACAATATGTAAGATATGTTTGTTGAAATTTGAAATTTTGTGTACAGTATATAATATATATTTGGTGAAATTTGATGTTATAAGTACAGTATATAATATATATTTGGTGAAATTTGATATTTAATGTACAGTATATAATATATATTTGGTGAAATTTGATATTTTATGTACAGTATATAAGATATATTTGGTGAAATTTGATATTTTATATACTATATATATATTTGGTGTACTTTCCTATTTTATGTACATATATAGTATATATTTGGTGAAATTCGATATTTTTTGCACAGTACATAGTAGATATTTGGTGAAATTTGATATTATATGTACAGTATATAGTATACTTTGGGTTAAATTTGATATTTTGTGTACAGTATATAATATATATTTGGTGAAATTTGATATTTTATGTACAGCATATAATATATATTTCGTGAAATTTGATATTTTATATACAGTATGTAATATATATTTGGTGTACTTTCATATTTTATGTACAGTATAAAATATATACCTGATGTACTTTCAAGTTTTATGTGCAGTATATAATAAATATTTGGGGTGCTTACTTATTTTATGTACAGTATATAATACATATTTTGTGAAATTTGATATTTCATCTACTGTATATAAGATATAGTTGGTGAAATTTGATATTTTATCTACAGTATATGATATATAATTGGTGTACTTTCATATTTTACTTGCAGTTTATAACACATATTTGGTGTACTTTCATATTTTATGTACAGTATATAGTATATATTTGTTGACATTTGATATTTTATGTACGGTATATAATATATATTTGTTGAAATTTGATATTTTATGTAAAGTATATAATATATATTTGGTGAAATTTTATATTTTATGTACACTAGATACTATATATTTGGTGTACTTTCATATTTTGTGTACAGTACATAGTATATATTTGGTGACATTTGATATTTTATGTACAATATATAAGATATGTTTGTTGAAATTTGATATTTTATGTACAATATATAATATATATTTGGTGAAATTTGATATTTTATGTACAGTATATAATATATATTTGGTGAAATTTGATAATTTAGGTACAGTATAAAAGATATATTTGGTGAAATTTGATATTTTATGTACAGTATATAATATATATTTGGTGAAATTTGATATTTCACACACAGTATATAATATATATTTGATGAAATTTGAGATTTTATGTACGGTATATGATATATATTTGGTGTACTTTCATATTTTACTTATAGTATATAATATATATTTGGTGTACTTTGATATTTTATGCACAGTATATAATATATATTGGTGTAGTTTCATACTTTATGTAGAGTATATAGTATATAATTGCTGAAATTTGATATTTTATATACAGTATATAATATGTATTTTGTGTAATCTGATATTATATGTAAAGTATATAATATATATTTGGTGAAATTTTATATTTTATATAAAGTATATAACATATATTTGGTGTAATTTCATATTTTTTGTACAGTATATAGTATATATTTGGTGACATTTGATATTTTATGTACAGTATATAATATATATTTGCTGAAATTTGATATTTTATTTACAGTAAATAATATATATTTGGTGAAATTTTACATTTTATGTACAGTGTATAATATATATTTGGTGTACTTTCATATTTTATGTACAGTATATACTATATAGTTGGTGACATTAGATATTTTATGTACAGTAGATAATATATATTTGTTGAAATTTGACATTTTATATACAGTATATAATATATATTTGGTGAAATTTTATATTTTACTTACAGTATATAATATATATTTGGTGTATTTTCATATTTTATGTACAGTCTATAATATATATATGGTGACATTTGATATTTTATCAACAATATGTAAGATATGTTTGTTGAAATTTGATATTTTATGTACAGTATATAATATATATTTGGTGAAATTTGACATTATAGGTACAGTATATAATATATATTTGGTGAAATTTGATATTTTATGTACGGTATATAATATATATTTGGTGAAATTTGATATTTTATGTACAGTATATAATATATATTTGGTGAAATTTGACATTTTATGTACAGTATATATATATTTGGTGTACTTTCATATTTTATGTACAGTATATAGTATATATTTGGTGAAATTTGATATTTTTTGCACAGTATATAGCAGATATTTGGTGAAATTTGATATTATATGTACAGTATATAATATACTTTGGGTTAAATTTGATATTTTGTCTACATTATATAATATATATTTGGTGAAATTTGATATTTTATGTACAGTATATAATATATACTTGGTGAAATTTGATATTTTATATACAGTATTTAATATATATTTGGTGTACTTTCATATTTTATGTACAGTATAAAATATATACTTGATGTACTTTCATATTTTATGTACAGCAAATAATACATATTTGTTGTATTTTGATATTTTATATACAGTATATAATATATATTTGGCGAAATTTGATATTAATTGTACAGTATATAATATATATTTGGTGAAATTTGATATTTTATGTACAGTATGTAAAATATATTTGGTGAAATTTGATATTTTATGTACAGTATATAATATATATTTGGTGTACTTTCATATTTTATGTACAGTATAAAATATATACTTGATGTACTTTCAAGTTTTATGTGCAGTATATAATAAATATTTGGGGTTCCTTCATATTTTATGTACAGTATATAATATATATTTTGTGAAATTTGATATTTCATCTACTGTATATAAGATATCGTTGGTGAAATTTGATATTTTATGTACAGTATATGATATATAATTGGTGTACTTTCATATTTTACTTGCAGTATATAATACCTATTTGGTGTACTTTGATATTTTATGTACAGTGCATAATATATAGGTGTAGTTTCATATTTTATGTACAGTATATGGTATATAATTCCTGAAATTTGATATTATATGTACAGTATATGATATGTATTTGGTGTAATTTGATATTATATGTACAATATATAATATGTATTTGGTGAAATTTTATATTTTATGTACAGTATATAATATATGTTTGGTGTACTTTCATATTTTATGTACAGTATATAGTATATATTAGGTGAAATTTGATTTTTTATGTACATTATATAACAGATATTTGGTGAAATGTGATATTATATGTACAGTATATTATGTTTTTGGTGAAATTTGATATTTTATGTACAGTATATAAGATATATTTGGTGAAATTTTATATTTTATAAACAGTATATATTGTATATTTTGTGTACTTTCATATTTTATGTACAGTGTATAGAATATATTTGGTGACATTTGATATTTTATGTACAGTATGTAATATAAATTTGTTGAAATTTGATATTTTATGTACAGTATGTAATATATATTTGGTGTACTTTCATATTTTAAGTACAGTATAAAATATATACTTGATGTAGTTTCATATTTCATGTACAGAAAATAATATATATTTGTTGAAATTTGTTATTTTATGTACAGTATATAATATATATTTGGTGAAATTTGATATTATAGGTACAGTATATAATATATATTTGGTGAAATTTGATATTTTTTGAACTGTATATAATATATATTTGGTGAAATTTCATACTTTATGTACAGTATAAAACATATATTTGGTGAAATTTGATATTTTATGTACAGTATATAATATATATTTGGTGTACTATCATATTTTATGTGCAGTATAAAATATATACTTGATGTACTTTCATATTTTATGTAAGAAAATAATACATATTTGTTGAAATTTGATATTTTATGTACAGTATATAATTTCTATTTGGTGCAATTTTATATTTTATGTACTCTATATCATATATATTTGGTGTACTTACCAGTTTTATGTACAGTATATGATATATATTTGGTGAAATTTGATATTATAGGTACACTATATAATATATATTTGGTGAAATTTGATATTTTACTTACAGTATATAATATATATTTGCTGTATTTTCATATTTTATGTACAGTATATAATATATATTTGGTGACATTTGATATTTTATGAACAATATGTAAGATATGTTTGTTGAAATTTGAAATTTTGTGTACAGTATATAATATATATTTGGTGAAATTTGATGTTATAAGTACAGTATATAATATATATTTGGTGAAATTTGATATTTAATGTACAGTATATAATATATATTTGGTGAAATTTGATATTTTATGTACAGTATATAAGATATATTTGGTGAAATTTGATATTTTATATACTATATATATATTTGGTGTACTTTCCTATTTTATGTACATATATAGTATATATTTGGTGAAATTCGATATTTTTTGCACAGTACATAGTAGATATTTGGTGAAATTTGATATTATATGTACAGTATATAGTATACTTTGGGTTAAATTTGATATTTTGTGTACAGTATATAATATATATTTGGTGAAATTTGATTTTTTATGTACAGCATATAATATATATTTCGTGAAATTTGATATTTTATATACAGTATGTAATATATATTTGGTGTACTTTCATATTTTATGTACAGTATAAAATATATACCTGATGTACTTTCAAGTTTTATGTGCAGTATATAATAAATATTTGGGGTGCTTACTTATTTTATGTACAGTATATAATACATATTTTGTGAAATTTGATATTTCATCTACTGTATATAAGATATAGTTGGTGAAATTTGATATTTTATCTACAGTATATGATATATAATTGGTGTACTTTCATATTTTACTTGCAGTTTATAACACATATTTGGTGTACTTTCATATTTTATGTACAGTATATAGTATATATTTGTTGACATTTGATATTTTATGTACGGTATATAATATATATTTGTTGAAATTTGATATTTTATGTAAAGTATATAATATATATTTGGTGAAATTTTATATTTTATGTACACTAGATACTATATATTTGGTGTACTTTCATATTTTGTGTACAGTACATAGTATATATTTGGTGACATTTGATATTTTATGTACAATATATAAGATATGTTTGTTGAAATTTGATATTTTATGTACAATATATAATATATATTTGGTGAAATTTGATATTTTATGTACAGTATATAATATATATTTGGTGAAATTTGATAATTTAGGTACAGTATAAAAGATATATTTGGTGAAATTTGATATTTTATGTACAGTATATAATATATATTTGGTGAAATTTGATATTTCACACACAGTATATAATATATATTTGATGAAATTTGAGATTTTATGTACGGTATATGATATATATTTGGTGTACTTTCATATTTTACTTATAGTATATAATATATATTTGGTGTACTTTGATATTTTATGCACAGTATATAATATATATTGGTGTAGTTTCATACTTTATGTAGAGTATATAGTATATAATTGCTGAAATTTGATATTTTATATACAGTATATAATATGTATTTTGTGTAATCTGATATTATATGTAAAGTATATAATATATATTTGGTGAAATTTTATATTTTATATAAAGTATATAACATATATTTGGTGTAATTTCATATTTTATGTACAGTATATAGTATATATTTGGTGACATTTGATATTTTATGTACAGTATATAATATATATTTGCTGAAATTTGATATTTTATTTACAGTAAATAATATATATTTGGTGAAATTTTACATTTTATGTACAGTGTATAATATATATTTGGTGTACTTTCATATTTTATGTACAGTATATACTATATAGTTGGTGACATTAGATATTTTATGTACAGTAGATAATATATATTTGTTGAAATTTGACATTTTATATACAGTATATAATATATATTTGGTGAAATTTTATATTTTACTTACAGTATATAATATATATTTGGTGTATTTTCATATTTTATGTACAGTCTATAATATATATATGGTGACATTTGATATTTTATCAACAATATGTAAGATATGTTTGTTGAAATTTGATATTTTATGTACAGTATATAATATATATTTGGTGAAATTTGATATTATAGGTACAGTATATAATATATATTTGGTGAAATTTGATATTTTATGTACGGTATATAATATATATTTGGTGAAATTTGATATTTTATGTACAGTATATAATATATAATTGGTGAAATTTGACATTTTATGTACAGTATATATATATTTGGTGTACTTTCATATTTTATGTACAGTATATAGTATATATTTGGTGAAATTTGATATTTTTTGCACAGTATATAGCAGATATTTGGTGAAATTTGATATTATATGTACAGTATATAATATACTTTGGGTTAAATTTGATATTTTGTCTACATTATATAATATATATTTGGTGAAATTTGATATTTTATGTACAGTATATAATATATACTTGGTGAAATTTGATATTTTATATACAGTATTTAATATATATTTGGTGTACTTTCATATTTTATGTACAGTATAAAATATATACTTGATGTACTTTCATATTTTATGTACAGCAAATAATACATATTTGTTGTATTTTGATATTTTATATACAGTATATAATATATATTTGGCGAAATTTGATATTAATTGTACAGTATATAATATATATTTGGTGAAATTTGATATTTTATGTACAGTATGTAAAATATATTTGGTGAAATTTGATATTTTATGTACAGTATATAATATATATTTGGTGTACTTTCATATTTTATGTACAGTATAAAATATATACTTGATGTACTTTCAAGTTTTATGTGCAGTATATAATAAATATTTGGGGTTCCTTCATATTTTATGTACAGTATATAATATATATTTTGTGAAATTTGATATTTCATCTACTGTATATAAGATATCGTTGGTGAAATTTGATATTTTATGTACAGTATATGATATATAATTGGTGTACTTTCATATTTTACTTGCAGTATATAATACCTATTTGGTGTACTTTGATATTTTATGTACAGTGCATAATATATAGGTGTAGTTTCATATTTTATGTACAGTATATGGTATATAATTCCTGAAATTTGATATTATATGTACAGTATATGATATGTATTTGGTGTAATTTGATATTATATGTACAATATATAGTATGTATTTGGTGAAATTTTATATTTTATGTACAGTATATAATATATATTTGGTGTACTTTCATATTTTATGCACAGTATATAGTATATATTAGGTGAAATTTGATTTTTTATGTACATTATATAACAGATATTTGGTGAAATGTGATATTATATGTACAGTATATTATGTTTTTGGTGAAATTTGATATTTTATGTACAGTATATAAGATATATTTGGTGAAATTTTATATTTTATAAACAGTATATATTGTATATTTTGTGTACTTTCATATTTTATGTACAGTGTAGAGAATATATTTGGTGACATTTGATATTTTATGTACAGTATGTAATATAAATTTGTTGAAATTTGATATTTTATGTACAGTATGTAATATATATTTGGTGTACTTTCATATTTTAAGTACAGTATAAAATATATACTTGATGTAGTTTCATATTTTATGTACAGAAAATAATATATATTTGTTGAAATTTGTTATTTTATGTACAGTATATAATATATATTTGGTGAAATTTGATATTATAGGTACAGTATATAATATATATTTGGTGAAATTTGATATTTTTTGAACTGTATATAATATATATTTGGTGAAATTTCATACTTTATGTACAGTATAAAACATATATTTGGTGAAATTTGATATTTTATGTACAGTATATAATATATATTTGGTGTACTTTCATATTTTATGTGCAGTATAAAATATATACTTGATGTACTTTCATATTTTATGTAAGAAAATAATACATATTTGTTGAAATTTGATATTTTATGTACAGTATATAATTTATATTTGGTGCAATTTTATATTTTATGTACTCTATATCATATATATTTGGTGTACTTACCAGTTTTATGTACAGTATATAATATATATTTGGTGAAATTTGATATTATAGGTACAGTATATAATATATATTTGGTGAAATTTGATATTTTACTTACAGTATATAATATATATTTGCTGTATTTTCATATTTTATGTACAGTATATAATATATATTTGGTGACATTTGATATTTTATGAACAATATGTAAGATATGTTTGTTGAAATTTGAAATTTTGTGTACAGTATATAATATATATTTGGTGAAATTTGATGTTATAAGTACAGTATATAATATATATTTGGTGAAATTTGATATTTAATGTACAGTATATAATATATATTTGGTGAAATTTGATATTTTATGTACAGTATATAAGATATATTTGGTGAAATTTGATATTTTATATACTATATATATATTTGGTGTACTTTCCTATTTTATGTACATATATAGTATATATTTGGTGAAATTCGATATTTTTTGCACAGTACATAGTAGATATTTGGTGAAATTTGATATTATATGTACAGTATATAGTATACTTTGGGTTAAATTTGATATTTTGTGTACAGTATATAATATATATTTGGTGAAATTTGATATTTTATGTACAGTATATAATATATATTTCGTGAAATTTGATATTTTATATACAGTATGTAATATATATTTGGTGTACTTTCATATTTTATGTACAGTATAAAATATATACCTGATGTACTTTCAAGTTTTATGTGCAGTATATAATAAATATTTGGGGTGCTTACTTATTTTATGTACAGTATATAATACATATTTTGTGAAATTTGATATTTCATCTACTGTATATAAGATATAGTTGGTGAAATTTGATATTTTATCTACAGTATATGATATATAATTGGTGTACTTTCATATTTTACTTGCAGTTTACAACACATATTTGGTGTACTTTCATATTTTATGTACAGTATATAGTATATATTTGTTGACATTTGATATTTTATGTACGGTATATAATATATATTTGTTGAAATTTGATATTTTATGTAAAGTATATAATATATATTTGGTGAAATTTTATATTTTATGTACACTAGATACTATATATTTGGTGTACTTTCATATTTTGTGTACAGTACATAGTATATATTTGGTGACATTTGATATTTTATGTACAATATATAAGATATGTTTGTTGAAATTTGATATTTTATGTACAGTATATAATATATATTTGGTGAAATTTGATATTTTATGTACAGTATATAATATATATTTGGTGAAATTTGATAATTTAGGTACAGTATAAAAGATATATTTGGTGAAATTTGATATTTTATGTACAGTATATAATATATATTTGGTGAAATTTGATATTTCACACACAGTATATAATATATATTTGATGAAATTTGAGATTTTATGTACGGTATATGATATATATTTGGTGTACTTTCATATTTTACTTATAGTATATAATATATATTTGGTGTACTTTGATATTTTATGCACAGTATATAATATATATTGGTGTAGTTTCATACTTTATGTAGAGTATATAGTATATAATTGCTGAAATTTGATATTTTATATACAGTATATAATATGTATTTTGTGTAATCTGATATTATATGTAAAGTATATAATATATATTTGGTGAAATTTTATATTTTATATAAAGTATATAACATATATTTGGTGTAATTTCATATTTTATGTACAGTATATAGTATATATTTGGTGACATTTGATATTTTATGTACAGTATATAATATATATTTGCTGAAATTTGATATTTTATTTACAGTAAATAATATATATTTGGTGAAATTTTATATTTTATGTACAGTGTATAATATATATTTGGTGTACTTTCATATTTTATGTACAGTATATAGTATATAGTTGGTGACATTAGATATTTTATGTACAGTAGATAATATATATTTGTTGAAATTTGACATTTTATATACAGTATATAATATATATTTGGTGAAATTTTATATTTTACTTACAGTATATAATATATATTTGGTGTATTTTCATATTTTATGTACAGTCTATAATATATATATGGTGACATTTGATATTTTATCAACAATATGTAAGATATGTTTGTTGAAATTTGATATTTTATGTAAAGTATATAATATATATTTGGTGAAATTTGATATTATAGGTACAGTATATAATATATATTTGGTGAAATTTGATATTTTATGTACGGTATATAATATATATTTGGTGAAATTTGATATTTTATGTACAGTATATAATATATATTTGGTGAAATTTGACATTTTATGTACAGTATATATATATTTGGTGTACTTTCATATTTTATGTACAGTATATAGTATATATTTGGTGAAATTTGATATTTTTTGCACAGTATATAGCAGATATTTGGTGAAATTTGATATTATATGTACAGTATATAATATACTTTGGGTTAAATTTGATATTTTGTCTACATTATATAATATATATTTGGTGAAATTTGATATTTTATGTACAGTATATAATATATACTTGGTGAAATTTGATATTTTATATACAGTATTTAATATATATTTGGTGTACTTTCATATTTTATGTACAGTATAAAATATATACTTGATGTACTTTCATATTTTATGTACAGCAAATAATACATATTTGTTGTATTTTGATATTTTATATACAGTATATAATATATATTTGGCGAAATTTGATATTAATTGTACAGTATATAATATATATTTGGTGAAATTTGATATTTTATGTACAGTATGTAAAATATATTTGGTGAAATTTGATATTTTATGTACAGTATATAATATATATTTGGTGTACTTTCATATTTTATGTACAGTATAAAATATATACTTGATGTACTTTCAAGTTTTATGTGCAGTATATAATAAATATTTGGGGTTCCTTCATATTTTATGTACAGTATATAATATATATTTTGTGAAATTTGATATTTCATCTACTGTATATAAGATATCGTTGGTGAAATTTGATATTTTATGTACAGTATATGATATATAATTGGTGTACTTTCATATTTTACTTGCAGTATATAATACCTATTTGGTGTACTTTGATATTTTATGTACAGTGCATAATATATAGGTGTAGTTTCATATTTTATGTACAGTATATGGTATATAATTCCTGAAATTTGATATTATATGTACAGTATATGATATGTATTTGGTGTAATTTGATATTATATGTACAATATATAATATGTATTTGGTGAAATTTTATATTTTATGTACAGTATATAATATATGTTTGGTGTACTTTCATATTTTATGTACAGTATATAGTATATATTAGGTGAAATTTGATTTTTTATGTACATTATATAACAGATATTTGGTGAAATGTGATATTATATGTACAGTATATTATGTTTTTCGTGAAATTTGATATTTTATGTACAGTATATAAGATATATTTGGTGAAATTTTATATTTTATAAACAGTATATATTGTATATTTTGTGTACTTTCATATTTTATGTACAGTGTATAGAATATATTTGGTGACATTTGATATTTTATGTACAGTATGTAATATAAATTTGTTGAAATTTGATATTTTATGTACAGTATGTAATATATATTTGGTGTACTTTCATATTTTAAGTACAGTATAAAATATATACTTGATGTAGTTTCATATTTCATGTACAGAAAATAATATATATTTGTTGAAATTTGTTATTTTATGTACAGTATATAATATATATTTGGTGAAATTTGATATTATAGGTACAGTATATAATATATATTTGGTGAAATTTGATATTTTTTGAACTGTATATAATATATATTTGGTGAAATTTCATACTTTATGTACAGTATAAAACATATATTTGGTGAAATTTGATATTTTATGTACAGTATATAATATATATTTGGTGTACTATCATATTTTATGTGCAGTATAAAATATATACTTGATGTACTTTCATATTTTATGTAAGAAAATAATACATATTTGTTGAAATTTGATATTTTATGTACAGTATATAATTTCTATTTGGTGCAATTTTATATTTTATGTACTCTATATCATATATATTTGGTGTACTTACCAGTTTTATGTACAGTATATGATATATATTTGGTGAAATTTGATATTATAGGTACACTATATAATATATATTTGGTGAAATTTGATATTTTACTTACAGTATATAATATATATTTGCTGTATTTTCATATTTTATGTACAGTATATAATATATATTTGGTGACATTTGATATTTTATGAACAATATGTAAGATATGTTTGTTGAAATTTGAAATTTTGTGTACAGTATATAATATATATTTGGTGAAATTTGATGTTATAAGTACAGTATATAATATATATTTGGTGAAATTTGATATTTAATGTACAGTATATAATATATATTTGGTGAAATTTGATATTTTATGTACAGTATATAAGATATATTTGGTGAAATTTGATATTTTATATACTATATATATATTTGGTGTACTTTCCTATTTTATGTACATATATAGTATATATTTGGTGAAATTCGATATTTTTTGCACAGTACATAGTAGATATTTGGTGAAATTTGATATTATATGTACAGTATATAGTATACTTTGGGTTAAATTTGATATTTTGTGTACAGTATATAATATATATTTGGTGAAATTTGATATTTTATGTACAGCATATAATATATATTTCGTTAAATTTGATATTTTATATACAGTATGTAATATATATTTGGTGTACTTTCATATTTTATGTACAGTATAAAATATATACCTGATGTACTTTCAAGTTTTATGTGCAGTATATAATAAATATTTGGGGTGCTTACTTATTTTATGTACAGTATATAATACATATTTTGTGAAATTTGATATTTCATCTACTGTATATAAGATATAGTTGGTGAAATTTGATATTTTATCTACAGTATATGATATATAATTGGTGTACTTTCATATTTTACTTGCAGTTTATAACACATATTTGGTGTACTTTCATATTTTATGTACAGTATATAGTATATATTTGTTGACATTTGATATTTTATGTACGGTATATAATATATATTTGTTGAAATTTGATATTTTATGTAAAGTATATAATATATATTTGGTGAAATTTTATATTTTATGTACACTAGATACTATATATTTGGTGTACTTTCATATTTTGTGTACAGTACATAGTATATATTTGGTGACATTTGATATTTTATGTACAATATATAAGATATGTTTGTTGAAATTTGATATTTTATGTACAATATATAATATATATTTGGTGAAATTTGATATTTTATGTACAGTATATAATATATATTTGGTGAAATTTGATAATTTAGGTACAGTATAAAAGATATATTTGGTGAAATTTGATATTTTATGTACAGTATATAATATATATTTGGTGAAATTTGATATTTCACACACAGTATATAATATATATTTGATGAAATTTGAGATTTTATGTACGGTATATGATATATATTTGGTGTACTTTCATATTTTACTTATAGTATATAATATATATTTGGTGTACTTTGATATTTTATGCACAGTATATAATATATATTGGTGTAGTTTCATACTTTATGTAGAGTATATAGTATATAATTGCTGAAATTTGATATTTTATATACAGTATATAATATGTATTTTGTGTAATCTGATATTATATGTAAAGTATATAATATATATTTGGTGAAATTTTATATTTTATATAAAGTATATAACATATATTTGGTGTAATTTCATATTTTATGTACAGTATATAGTATATATTTGGTGACATTTGATATTTTATGTACAGTATATAATATATATTTGCTGAAATTTGATATTTTATTTACAGTAAATAATATATATTTGGTGAAATTTTACATTTTATGTACAGTGTATAATATATATTTGGTGTACTTTCATATTTTATGTACAGTATATACTATATAGTTGGTGACATTAGATATTTTATGTACAGTAGATAATATATATTTGTTGAAATTTGACATTTTATATACAGTATATAATATATATTTGGTGAAATTTTATATTTTACTTACAGTATATAATATATATTTGGTGTATTTTCATATTTTATGTACAGTCTATAATATATATATGGTGACATTTGATATTTTATCAACAATATGTAAGATATGTTTGTTGAAATTTGATATTTTATGTACAGTATATAATATATATTTGGTGAAATTTGATATTATAGGTACAGTATATAATATATATTTGGTGAAATTTGATATTTTATGTACGGTATATAATATATATTTGGTGAAATTTGATATTTTATGTACAGTATATAATATATATTTGGTGAAATTTGACATTTTATGTACAGTATATATATATTTGGTGTACTTTCATATTTTATGTACAGTATATAGTATATATTTGGTGAAATTTGATATTTTTTGCACAGTATATAGCAGATATTTGGTGAAATTTGATATTAT